>NW_028153555.1:235000-307500 GCF_964211835.1 Anser anser
TGAAGACGCAGAGTCCTGTTGAGTGTGGGGTTGCGTAAAGGCTCCTCCAGGGAGTTCAGGTGTACCGAAAGGCTTCCGCTGAGAGCACTTTTTGATGGCAGAAAGTGGCACCGTACGTGTTTTTTCGGGTCTAACTCGGGTTGAGCTTCTTGTTGCGGTTAGGGTTATGTTTAGGGTTGTTAGGAAAGAGTGAAGACGCAGAGTCCTGTTGAGTGTGGGGTTGCGTAAAGGCTCCCCCAGGGAATTCAGGTGTACCCAAAGGCTTCCGCTGAGAGCACTTTTGGATGGCAGAAAGTGGCACCGTACGTGTTTTTTCGGGTCTAACTCGGGTTCAGCTTCTTGTTGCGGTTAGGGTTATGTTTAGGGTTGTTAGGAAAGAGTGAAGACGCAGAGTCCTGTTGAGTGTGGGGTTGCGTAAAGGCTCCCCCAGGGAGTTCAGGTGTACCCAAAGGCTTCCGCTGAGAGCACTTTTTGATGGCAGAAAGTGGCACCGTACGTGTTTTTTCGGGTCTAACTCGGGTTCAGCTTCTTGTTGCGGTTAGGGTTATGTTTAGGGTTGTTAGGAAAGAGTGAAGATGCAGAGTCCTGTTGAGTGTGGGGTTGCGTAAAGGCTCCCCCAGGGAGTTCAGGTGTACCCAAAGGCTTCCGCTGAGAGCACTTTTTGATGGCAGAAAGTGGCACCGTACGTGTTTTTTCGGGTCTAACTCGGGTTGAGCTTCTTGTTGCGGTTAGGGTTATGTTTAGGGTTGTTAGGAAAGTGTGAAGACGCAGAGTCCTGTTGAGTGTGGGGTTGCGTAAAGGCTCCCCCAGGGAGTTCAGGTGTACCCAAAGGCTTCCGCTGAGAGCACTTTTGGACGGCAGAAAGTGGCACCGTACGTGTGTTTTCGGGTCTAACTCGGGTTCAGCTTCTTGTTGCGGTTAGGGTTATGTTTAGGGTTGTTAGGAAAGAGTGAAGACGCAGAGTCCTGTTGAGTGTGGGGTTGCGTAAAGGCTCCTCCAGGGAGTTCAGGTGTACCCAAAGGCTTCCGCTGAGAGCACTTTTTGATGGCAGAAAGTGGCACCGTACGTGTTTTTTCGGGTCTAACTCGGGTTCAGCTTCTTGTTGCGGTTAGGGTTATGTTTAGGGTTGTTAGGAAAGAGTGAAGACGCAGAGTCCTGTTGAGTGTGGGGTTGCGTAAAGGCTCCCCCAGGGAGTTCAGGTGTAACCAAAGGCTTCCGCTGAGAGCACTTTTGGATGGCAGAAAGTGGCACCGTACGTGTTTTTTCAGGTCTAACTCGGGTTCAGCTTCTTGTTCCGGTTAGGGTTATGTTTAGGGTTGTTAGGAAAGAGTGAAGACGCAGAGTCCTGTTGAGTGTGGGGTTGCGTAAAGGCTCCCCCAGGGAGTTCAGGTGTACCCAAAGGCTTCCGCTGAGAGCACTTTTTGATGGCAGAAAGTGGCACCGTACGTGTTTTTTCGGGTCTAACTCGGGTTCAGCTTCTTGTTGCGGTTAGGGTTATGTTTAGGGTTGTTAGGAAAGAGTGAAGACGCAGAGTCCTGTTGAGTGTGGGGTTGCGTAAAGGCTCCCCCAGGGAGTTCAGGTGTACCCAAAGGCTTCCGCTGAGAGCACTTTTGGATGGCAGAAAGTGGCACCGTACGTGTTTTTTCGGGTCTAACTCGGGTTCAGCTTCTTGTTGCGGTTAGGGTTATGTTTAGGGTTGTTAGGAAAGAGTGAAGACACAGAGTCCTGTTGAGTGTGGGGTTGCGTAAAGGCTCCCCCAGGGAGTTCAGGTGTACCCAAAGGCTTCCGCTGAGAGCACTTTTTGATGGCAGAAAGTGGCACCGTACGTGTTTTTTCGGGTCTAACTCGGGTTCAGCTTCTTGTTGCGGTTAGGGTTATGTTTAGGGTTGTTAGGGAAAAGTGAAGACGCAGAGTCCTGTTGAGTGTGGGGTTGCGTAAAGGCTCCCCCAGGGAGTTCAGGTGTACCCAAAGGCTTCCGCTGAGAGCACTTTTTGATGGCAGAAAGTGGCACCGTACGTGTTTTTTCGGGTCTAACTCGGGTTCAGCTTCTTGTTGCGGTTAGGGTTATGTTTAGGGTTGTTAGGAAAGAGTGAAGACGCAGAGTCCTGTTGAGTGTGGGGTTGCATAAAGGCTCCCCCAGGGAGTTCAGGTGTACCCAAAGGCTTCCGCTGAGAGCACTTTTTGATGGCAGAAAGTGGCACCGTACGTGTTTTTTCGGGTCTAACTCGGGTTCAGCTTCTTGTTGCGGTTAGGGTTATGTTTAGGGTTGTTAGGAAAGAGTGAAGACGCAGAGTCCTGTTGAGTGTGGGGTTGCGTAAAGGCTCCCCCAGGGAGTTCAGGTGTACCCAAAGGCTTCCGCTGAGAGCACTTTTTGATGGCAGAAAGTGGCTCCGTACGTGTTTTTTCGGGTCTAACTCGGGTTCAGCTTCTTGTTGCGGTTAGGGTTATGTTTAGGGTTGTTAGGAAAGAGTGAAGACGCAGAGTCCTGTTGAGTGTGGGGTTGCGTAAAGGCTCCCCCAGGGAGTTCAGGTGTACCCAAAGGCTTCCGCTGAGAGCACTTTTTGATGGCAGAAAGTGGCACCGTACGTGTTTTTTCGGGTCTAACTCGGGTTCAGCTTCTTGTTGCGGTTAGGGTTATGTTTAGGGTTGTTAGGAAAGAGTGAAGACGCAGAGTCCTGTTGAGTGTGGGGTTGCGTAAAGGCTCCCCCAGGGAGTTCAGGTGTACCCAAAGGCTTCTGCTGAGAGCACTTTTTGATGGCAGAAAGTGGCACCGTACGTGTTTTTTCGGGTCTAACTCGGGTTGAGCTTCTTGTTGCGGTTAGGGTTATGTTTAGGGTTGTTAGGAAAGAGTGAAGACGCAGAGTCCTGTTGAGTGTGGGGTTGCGTAAAGGCTCCCCCAGGGAGTTCAGGTGTACCCAAAGGCTTCCGCTGAGAGCACTTTTGGATGGCAGAAAGTGGCACCGTACGTGTTTTTTCGGGTCTAACTCGGGTTCAGCTTCTTGTTGCGGTTAGGGTTATGTTTAGGGTTGTTAGGAAAGAGTGAAGACGCAGAGTCCTGTTGAGTGTGGGGTTGCGTAAAGGCTCCCCCAGGGAGTTCAGGTGTACCCAAAGGCTTCCGCTGAGAGCACTTTTTGATGGCAGAAAGTGGCACCGTACGTGTTTTTTCGGGTCTAACTCGGGTTGAGCTTCTTGTTCCGGTTAGGGTTATGTTTAGGGTTGTTAGGAAAGAGTGAAGACGCAGAGTCCTGTTGAGTGTGGGGTTGCGTAAAGGCTCCCCCAGGGAGTTCAGGTGTACCGAAAGGCTTCCGCTGAGAGCACTTTTGGATGGCAGAAAGTGGCACCGTACGTGTTTTTTCGGGTCTAACTCGGGTTCAGCTTCTTGTTGCGGTTAGGGTTATGTTTAGGGTTGTTAGGAAAGAGTGAAGACGCAGAGTCCTGTTGAGTGTGGGGTTGCGTAAAGGCTCCCCCAGGGAGTTCAGGTGTACCCAAAGGCTTCCGCTGAGAGCACTTTTTGATGGCAGAAAGTGGCACCGTACGTGTTTTTTCGGGTCTAACTCGGGTTCAGCTTCTTGTTGCGGTTAGGGTTGTGTTTAGTGTTGTTAGGAAAGAGTGAAGACGCAGAGTCCTGTTGAGTGTGGGGTTGCGTAAAGGCTCCCCCAGGGAGTTCAGGTGTACCCAAAGGCTTCCGCTGAGAGCACTTTTTGACGGCAGAAAGTGGCACCGTACGTGTTTTTTCGGGTCTAACTCGGGTTCAGCTTCTTGTTGCGGTTAGGGTTATGTTTAGGGTTGTTAGGAAAGAGTGAAGACGCAGAGTCCTGTTGAGTGTGGGGTTGCGTAAAGGCTCCCCCAGGGAATTCAGGTGTACCCAAAGGCTTCCGCTGAGAGCACTTTTGGATGGCAGAAAGTGGCACCGTACGTGTTTTTTCGGGTCTAACTCGGGTTCAGCTTCTTGTTGCGGTTAGGGTTATGTTTAGGGTTGTTAGGAAAGAGTGAAGACGCAGAGTCCTGTTGAGTGTGGGGTTGCGTAAAGGCTCCCCCAGGGAGTTCAGGTGTACCCAAAGGCTTCCGCTGAGAGCACTTTTTGATGGCAGAAAGTGGCACCGTACGTGTTTTTTCGGGTCTAACTCGGGTTCAGCTTCTTGTTGCGGTTAGGGTTATGTTTAGGGTTGTTAGGAAAGAGTGAAGACGCAGAGTCCTGTTGAGTGTGGGGTTGCGTAAAGGCTCCCCCAGGGAGTTCAGGTGTACCCAAAGGCTTCCGCTGAGAGCACTTTTTGATGGCAGAAAGTGGCACCGTACGTGTTTTTTCGGGTCTAACTCGGGTTCAGCTTCTTGTTGCGGTTAGGGTTATGTTTAGGGTTGTTAGGAAAGAGTGAAGACGCAGAGTCCTGTTGAGTGTGGGGTTGCGTAAAGGCTCCCCCAGGGAGTTCAGGTGTACCCAAAGGCTTCCGCTGAGAGCACTTTTTGATGGCAGAAAGTGGCACCGTACGTGTTTTTTCGGGTCTAACTCGGGTTCAGCTTCTTGTTGCGGTTAGGGTTATGTTTAGGGTTGTTAGGAAAGAGTGAAGACGCAGAGTCCTGTTGAGTGTGGGGTTGCGTAAAGGCTCCTCCAGGGAGTTCAGGTGTACCCAAAGGCTTCCGCTGAGAGCACTTTTTGATGGCAGAAAGTGGCACCGTACGTGTTTTTTCGGGTCTAACTCGGGTTGAGCTTCTTGTTCCGGTTAGGGTTATGTTTAGGGTTGTTAGGAAAGAGTGAAGACGCAGAGTCCTGTTGAGTGTGGGGTTGCGTAAAGGCTCCCCCAGGGAATTCAGGTGTACCCAAAGGCTTCCGCTGAGAGCACTTTTTGATGGCAGAAAGTGGCACCGTACGTGTTTTTTCGGGTCTAACTCGGGTTCAGCTTCTTGTTGCGGTTAGGGTTATGTTTAGGGTTGTTAGGAAAGAGTGAAGACGCAGAGTCCTGTTGAGTGTGGGGTTGCGTAAAGGCTCCCCCAGGGAGTTCAGGTGTACCCAAAGGCTTCCGCTGAGAGCACTTTTGGATGGCAGAAAGTGGCACCGTACGTGTTTTTTCGGGTCTAACTCGGGTTCGGCTTCTTGTTGCGGTTAGGGTTATGTTTAGGGTTGTTAGGAAAGAGTGAAGACGCAGAGTCCTGTTGAGTGTGGGGTTGCGTAAAGGCTCCCCCAGGGAGTTCAGGTGTACCCAAAGGCTTCCGCTGAGAGCACTTTTGGATGGCAGAAAGTGGCACCGTACGTGTTTTTTCGGGTCTAACTCGGGTTGAGCTTCTTGTTGCGGTTAGGGTTATGTTTAGGGTTGTTAGGAAAGAGTGAAGACGCAGAGTCCTGTTGAGTGTGGGGTTGCGTAAAGGCTCCCCCAGGGAGGTCAGGTGTACCCAAAGGCTTCCGCTGAGAGCACTTTTTGATGGCAGAAAGTGGCACCGTACGTGTTTTTTCGGGTCTAACTCGGGTTGAGCTTCTTGTTGCGGTTAGGGTTATGTTTAGGGTTGTTAGGAAAGAGTGAAGACGCAGAGTCCTGTTGAGTGTGGGGTTGCGTAAAGGCTCCCCCAGGGAGTTCAGGTGTACCCAAAGGCTTCCGCTGAGAGCACTTTTGGATGGCAGAAAGTGGCACCGTACGTGTTTTTTCGGGTCTAACTCGGGTTGAGCTTCTTGTTGCGGTTAGGCTTATGTTTAGGGTTGTTAGGAAAGAGTGAAGACGCAGAGTCCTGTTGAGTGTGGGGTTGCGTAAAGGCTCCCCCAGGGAGTTCAGGTGTACCCAAAGGCTTCCGCTGAGAGCACTTTTGGATGGCAGAAAGTGGCACCGTACGTGTTTTTTCGGGTCTAACTCGGGTTCAGCTTCTTGTTGCGGTTAGGGTTATGTTTAGGGTTGTTAGGAAAGAGTGAAGACGCAGAGTCCTGTTGAGTGTGGGGTTGCGTAAAGGCTCCCCCAGGGAGTTCAGGTGTACCCAAAGGCTTCCGCTGAGAACACTTTTTGATGGCAGAAAGTGGCACCGTACGTGTTTTTTCGGGTCTAACTCGGGTTCAGCTTCTTGTTGCGGTTAGGGTTATGTTTAGGGTTGTTAGGAAAGAGTGAAGACGCAGAGTCCTGTTGAGTGTGGGGTTGCGTAAAGGCTCCCCCAGGGAGTTCAGGTGTACCCAAAGGCTTCCGCTGAGAGCACTTTTTGATGGCAGAAAGTGGCACCGTACGTGTTTTTTCGGGTCTAACTCGGGTTCAGCTTCTTGTTGCGGTTAGGGTTATGTTTAGGGTTGTTAGGAAAGAGTGAAGACGCAGAGTCCTGTTGAGTGTGGGGTTGCGTAAAGGCTCCCCCAGGGAAGTCAGGTGTACCCAAAGGCTTCCGCTGAGAGCACTTTTTAATGGCAGAAAGTGGCACCGTACGTGTTTTTTCGGGTCTAACTCGGGTTGAGCTTCTTGTTCCGGTTAGGGTTATGTTTAGGGTTGTTAGGAAAGAGTGAAGATGCAGAGTCCTGTTGAGTGTGGGGTTGCGTAAAGGCTCCCCCAGGGAGTTCAGGTGTACCCAAAGGCTTCCGCTGAGAGCACTTTTTGATGGCAGAAAGTGGCACCGTACGTGTTTTTTCGGGTCTAACTCGGGTTGAGCTTCTTGTTGCGGTTAGGGTTATGTTTAGGGTTGTTAGGAAAGAGTGAAGACGCAGAGTCCTGTTGAGTGTGGGGTTGCGTAAAGGCTCCCCCAGGGAGTTCAGGTGTACCCAAAGGCTTCCGCTGAGAGCACTTTTTGATGGCAGAAAGTGGCACCGTACGTGTTTTTTCGGGTCTAACTCGGGTTGAGCTTCTTGTTGCGGTTAGGGTTATGTTTAGGGTTGTTAGGAAAGAGTGAAGACGCAGAGTCCTGTTGAGTGTGGGGTTGCGTAAAGGCTCCCCCAGGGAGTTCAGGTGTACCCAAAGGCTTCCGCTGAGAGCACTTTTTGATGGCAGAAAGTGGCACCGTACGTGTTTTTTCGGGTCTAACTCGGGTTCAGCTTCTTGTTGCGGTTAGGGTTATGTTTAGGGTTGTTAGGAAAGAGTGAAGACGCAGAGTCCTGTTGAGTGTGGGGTTGTGTAAAGGCTCCCCCAGGGAGTTCAGGTGTACCCAAAGGCTTCCGCTGAGAGCACTTTTTGATGGCAGAAAGTGGCACCGTACGTGTTTTTTCGGGTCTAACTCGGGTTCAGCTTCTTGTTGCGGTTAGGGTTATGTTTAGGGTTGTTAGGAAAGAGTGAAGACGCAGAGTCCTGTTGAGTGTGGGGTTGCGTAAAGGCTCCCCCAGGGAGTTCAGGTGTACCCAAAGGCTTCCGCTGAGAGCACTTTTTGATGGCAGAAAGTGGCACCGAACGTGTTTTTTCGGGTCTAACTCGGGTTGAGCTTCTTGTTGCGGTTAGGGTTATGTTTAGGGTTGTTAGGAACGAGTGAAGACGCAGAGTCCTGTTGAGTGTGGGGTTGCGTAAAGGCTCCCCCAGGGAGTTCAGGTGTACCCAAAGGCTTCCGCTGAGAGCACTTTTTGATGGCAGAAAGTGGCACCGTACGTGTTTTTTCGGGTCTAACTCGGGTTCAGCTTCTTGTTGCGGTTAGGGTTATGTTTAGGGTTGTTAGGAAAGAGTGAAGACGCAGAGTCCTGTTGAGTGTGGGGTTGCGTAAAGGCTCCCCCAGGGAGTTCAGGTGTACCCAAAGGCTTCCGCTGAGAGCACTTTTTGATGGCAGAAAGTGGCACCGTACGTGTTTTTTCGGGTCTAACTCGGGTTCAGCTTCTTGTTGCGGTTAGGGTTATGTTTAGGGTTGTTAGGAAAGAGTGAAGACGCAGAGTCCTGTTGAGTGTGGGGTTGCGTAAAGGCTCCCCCAGGGAGTTCAGGTGTACCCAAAGGCTTCCGCTGAGAGCACTTTTTGATGGCAGAAAGTGGCACCGTACGTGTTTTTTCGGGTCTAACTCGGGTTCAGCTTCTTGTTGCGGTTAGGGTTATGTTTAGGGTTGTTAGGAAAGAGTGAAGACGCAGAGTCCTGTTGAGTGTGGGGTTGCGTAAAGGCTCCCCCAGGGAGTTCAGGTGTACCCAAAGGCTTCCGCTGAGAGCACTTTTGGATGGCAGAAAGTGGCACCGTACGTGTTTTTTCGGGTCTAACTCGGGTTCAGCTTCTTGTTGTGGTTAGGGTTATGTTTAGGGTTGTTAGGAAAGAGTGAAGACGCAGAGTCCTGTTGAGTGTGGGGTTGCGTAAAGGCTCCCCCAGGGAGTTCAGGTGTACCCAAAGGCTTCCGCTGAGAGCACTTTTTGATGGTAGAAAGTGGCACCGTACGTGTTTTTTCGGGTCTAACTCGGGTTCAGCTTCTTGTTGCGGTTAGGGTTGTGTTTAGGGTTGTTAGGAAAGAGTGAAGACGCAGAGTCCTGTTGAGTGTGGGGTTGCGTAAAGGCTCCCCCAGGGAGTTCAGGTGTACCCAAAGGCTTCCGCTGAGAGCACTTTTTGACGGCAGAAAGTGGCACCGTACGTGTTTTTTCGGGTCTAACTCGGGTTGAGCTTCTTGTTGCGGTTAGGGTTATGTTTAGGGTTGTTAGGAAAGAGTGAAGACGCAGAGTCCTGTTGAGTGTGGGGTTGCGTAAAGGCTCCTCCAGGGAGTTCAGGTGTACCCAAAGGCTTCCGCTGAGAGCACTTTTTGATGGCAGAAAGTGGCACCGTACGTGTTTTTTCGGGTCTAACTCGGGTTGAGCTTCTTGTTCTGGTTAGGGTTATGTTTAGGGTTGTTAGGAAAGAGTGAAGGCGCAGAGTCCTGTTGAGTGTGGGGTTGCGTAAAGGCTCCCCCAGGGAATTCAGGTGTACCCAAAGGCTTCCGCTGAGAGCACTTTTGGATGGCAGAAAGTGGCACCGTACGTGTTTTTTCGGGTCTAACTCGGGTTCAGCTTCTTGTTCCGGTTAGGGTTATGTTTAGGGTTGTTAGGAAAGAGTGAAGACGCAGAGTTCTGTTGAGTGTGGGGTTGCGTAAAGGCTCCCCCAGGGAGTTCAGGTGTACCCAAAGGCTTCCGCTGAGAGCACTTTTTGATGGCAGAAAGTGGCACCGTACGTGTTTTTTCGGGTCTAACTCGGGTTCAGCTTCTTGTTGCGGTTAGGGTTATGTTTAGGGTTGTTAGGAAAGAGTGAAGACGCAGAGTCCTGTTGAGTGTGGGGTTGCGTAAAGGCTCCCCCAGGGAGTTCAGGTGTACCCAAAGGCTTCCGCTGAGAGCACTTTTTGATGGCAGAAAGTGGCACCGTACGTGTTTTTTCGGGTCTAACTCGGGTTCAGCTTCTTGTTGCGGTTAGGGTTATGTTTAGGGTTGTTAGGAAAGAGTGAAGACGCAGAGTCCTGTTGAGTGTGGGGTTGCGTAAAGGCTCCCCCAGGGAGTTCAGGTGTACCCAAAGGCTTCCGCTGAGAGCACTTTTTGATGGCAGAAAGTGGCACCGTACGTGTTTTTTCGGGTCTAACTCGGGTTGAGCTTCTTGTTGCGGTTAGGGTTATGTTTAGGGTTGTTAGGAAAGAGTGAAGACGCAGAGTCCTGTTGAGTGTGGGGTTGCGTAAAGGCTCCCCCAGGGAGTTCAGGTGTACCCAAAGGCTTCCGCTGAGAGCACTTTTTGATGGCAGAAAGTGGCACCGTACGTGTTTTTTCGGGTCTAACTCGGGTTCAGCTTCTTGTTGCGGTTAGGGTTATGTTTAGGGTTGTTAGGAAAGAGTGAAGACGCAGAGTCCTGTTGAGTGTGGGGTTGCGTAAAGGCTCCCCCAGGGAGTTCAGGTGTACCCAAAGGCTTCCGCTGAGAGCACTTTTTGATGGCAGAAAGTGGCACCGTACGTGTTTTTTCGGGTCTAACTCGGGTTCAGCTTCTTGTTGCGGTTAGGGTTGTGTTTAGGGTTGTTAGGAAAGAGTGAAGACGCAGAGTCCTGTTGAGTGTGGGGTTGCGTAAAGGCTCCCCCAGGGAGTTCAGGTGTACCCAAAGGCTTCCGCTGAGAGCACTTTTTGACGGCAGAAAGTGGCACCGTACGTGTTTTTTCGGGTCTAACTCGGGTTGAGCTTCTTGTTGCGGTTAGGGTTATGTTTAGGGTTGTTAGGAAAGAGTGAAGACGCAGAGTCCTGTTGAGTGTGGGGTTGCGTAAAGGCTCCTCCAGGGAGTTCAGGTGTACCCAAAGGCTTCCGCTGAGAGCACTTTTTGATGGCAGAAAGTGGCACCGTACGTGTTTTTTCGGGTCTAACTCGGGTTGAGCTTCTTGTTCTGGTTAGGGTTATGTTTAGGGTTGTTAGGAAAGAGTGAAGACGCAGAGTCCTGTTGAGTGTGGGGTTGCGTAAAGGCTCCCCCAGGGAGGTCAGGTGTACCCAAAGGCTTCCGCTGAGAGCACTTTTTGATGGCAGAAAGTGGCACCGTACGTGTTTTTTCGGGTCTAACTCGGGTTGAGCTTCTTGTTGCGGTTAGGGTTATGTTTAGGGTTGTTAGGAAAGAGTGAAGACGCAGAGTCCTGTTGAGTGTGGGGTTGCGTAAAGGCTCCCCCAGGGAGTTCAGGTGTACCCAAAGGCTTCCGCTGAGAGCACTTTTTGATGGCAGAAAGTGGCACCGTACGTGTTTTTTCGGGTCTAACTCGGGTTCAGCTTCTTGTTGCGGTTAGGGTTATGTTTAGGGTTGTTAGGAAAGAGTGAAGACGCAGAGTCCTGTTGAGTGTGGGGTTGCGTAAAGGCTCCCCCAGGGAGTTCAGGTGTACCCAAAGGCTTCCGCTGAGAGCACTTTTTGATGGCAGAAAGTGGCACCGTACGTGTTTTTTCGGGTCTAACTCGGGTTCAGCTTCTTGTTGCGGTTAGGGTTATGTTTAGGGTTGTTAGGAAAGAGTGAAGACGCAGAGTCCTGTTGAGTGTGGGGTTGCGTAAAGGCTCCCCCAGGGAGTTCAGGTGTACCCAAAGGCTTCCGCTGAGAGCACTTTTTGATGGCAGAAAGTGGCACCGTACGTGTTTTTTCGGGTCTAACTCGGGTTGAGCTTCTTGTTGCGGTTAGGGTTATGTTTAGGGTTGTTAGGAAAGAGTGAAGACGCAGAGTCCTGTTGAGTGTGGGGTTGCGTAAAGGCTCCCCCAGGGAGTTCAGGTGTACCCAAAGGCTTCCGCTGAGAGCACTTTTTGATGGCAGAAAGTGGCACCGTACGTGTTTTTTCGGGTCTAACTCGGGTTCAGCTTCTTGTTGCGGTTAGGGTTATGTTTAGGGTTGTTAGGAAAGAGTGAAGACGCAGAGTCCTGTTGAGTGTGGGGTTGCGTAAAGGCTCCCCCAGGGAGTTCAGGTGTACCCAAAGGCTTCCGCTGAGAGCACTTTTTGATGGCAGAAAGTGGCACCGTACGTGTTTTTTCGGGTCTAACTCGGGTTGAGCTTCTTGTTGCGGTTAGGGTTATGTTTAGGGTTGTTAGGAAAGAGTGAAGACGCAGAGTCCTGTTGAGTGTGGGGTTGCGTAAAGGCTCCCCCAGGGAGTTCAGGTGTACCCAAAGGCTTCCGCTGAGAGCACTTTTTGATGGCAGAAAGTGGCACCGTACGTGTTTTTTCGGGTCTAACTCGGGTTCAGCTTCTTGTTGCGGTTAGGGTTATGTTTAGGGTTGTTAGGAAAGAGTGAAGACGCAGAGTCCTGTTGAGTGTGGGGTTGCGTAAAGGCTCCCCCAGGGAGGTCAGGTGTACCCAAAGGCTTCCGCTGAGAGCACTTTTTGATGGCAGAAAGTGGCACCGTACGTGTTTTTTCGGGTCTAACTCGGGTTGAGCTTCTTGTTGCGGTTAGGGTTATGTTTAGGGTTGTTAGGAAAGAGTGAAGACGCAGAGTCCTGTTGAGTGTGGGGTTGCGTAAAGGCTCCCCCAGGGAGTTCAGGTGTACCCAAAGGCTTCCGCTGAGAGCACTTTTTGATGGCAGAAAGTGGCACCGTACGTGTTTTTTCGGGTCTAACTCGGGTTCAGCTTCTTGTTGCGGTTAGGGTTATGTTTAGGGTTGTTAGGAAAGAGTGAAGACGCAGAGTCCTGTTGAGTGTGGGGTTGCGTAAAGGCTCCCCCAGGGAGTTCAGGTGTACCCAAAGGCTTCCGCTGAGAGCACTTTTTGATGGCAGAAAGTGGCACCGTACGTGTTTTTTCGGGTCTAACTCGGGTTCAGCTTCTTGTTGCGGTTAGGGTTATGTTTAGGGTTGTTAGGAAAGAGTGAAGACGCAGAGTCCTGTTGAGTGTGGGGTTGCGTAAAGGCTCCCCCAGGGAGTTCAGGTGTACCCAAAGGCTTCCGCTGAGAGCACTTTTTGATGGCAGAAAGTGGCACCGTACGTGTTTTTTCGGGTCTAACTCGGGTTGAGCTTCTTGTTGCGGTTAGGGTTATGTTTAGGGTTGTTAGGAAAGAGTGAAGACGCAGAGTCCTGTTGAGTGTGGGGTTGCGTAAAGGCTCCCCCAGGGAGTTCAGGTGTACCCAAAGGCTTCCGCTGAGAGCACTTTTTGATGGCAGAAAGTGGCACCGTACGTGTTTTTTCGGGTCTAACTCGGGTTCAGCTTCTTGTTGCGGTTAGGGTTATGTTTAGGGTTGTTAGGAAAGAGTGAAGACGCAGAGTCCTGTTGAGTGTGGGGTTGCGTAAAGGCTCCCCCAGGGAGTTCAGGTGTACCCAAAGGCTTCCGCTGAGAGCACTTTTTGATGGCAGAAAGTGGCACCGTACGTGTTTTTTCGGGTCTAACTCGGGTTGAGCTTCTTGTTGCGGTTAGGGTTATGTTTAGGGTTGTTAGGAAAGAGTGAAGACGCAGAGTCCTGTTGAGTGTGGGGTTGCGTAAAGGCTCCCCCAGGGAGTTCAGGTGTACCCAAAGGCTTCCGCTGAGAGCACTTTTTGATGGCAGAAAGTGGCACCGTACGTGTTTTTTCGGGTCTAACTCGGGTTCAGCTTCTTGTTGCGGTTAGGGTTATGTTTAGGGTTGTTAGGAAAGAGTGAAGACGCAGAGTCCTGTTGAGTGTGGGGTTGCATAAAGGCTCCCCCAGGGAGTTCAGGTGTACCCAAAGGCTTCCGCTGAGAGCACTTTTTGATGGCAGAAAGTGGCACCGTACGTGTTTTTTCGGGTCTAACTCGGGTTCAGCTTCTTGTTGCGGTTAGGGTTATGTTTAGGGTTGTTAGGAAAGAGTGAAGACGCAGAGTCCTGTTGAGTGTGGGGTTGCGTAAAGGCTCCCCCAGGGAGTTCAGGTGTACCCAAAGGCTTCCGCTGAGAGCACTTTTTGATGGCAGAAAGTGGCACCGTACGTGTTTTTTCGGGTCTAACTCGGGTTGAGCTTCTTGTTGCGGTTAGGGTTATGTTTAGGGTTGTTAGGAAAGAGTGAAGACGCAGAGTCCTGTTGAGTGTGGGGTTGCGTAAAGGCTCCCCCAGGGAGTTCAGGTGTACCCAAAGGCTTCCGCTGAGAGCACTTTTTGATGGCAGAAAGTGGCACCGTACGTGTTTTTTCGGGTCTAACTCGGGTTCAGCTTCTTGTTGCGGTTAGGGTTATGTTTAGGGTTGTTAGGAAAGAGTGAAGACGCAGAGTCCTGTTGAGTGTGGGGTTGCGTAAAGGCTCCCCCAGGGAGTTCAGGTGTACCCAAAGGCTTCCGCTGAGAGCACTTTTTGATGGCAGAAAGTGGCACCGTACGTGTTTTTTCGGGTCTAACTCGGGTTCAGCTTCTTGTTGCGGTTAGGGTTATGTTTAGGGTTGTTAGGAAAGAGTGAAGACGCAGAGTCCTGTTGAGTGTGGGGTTGCGTAAAGGCTCCCCCAGGGAGTTCAGGTGTACCCTAAGGCTTCCGCTCAGAGCACTTTTTGATGGCAGAAAGTGGCACCGTACGTGTTTTTTCGGGTCTGACTCGGGTTCAGCATCTTGTTCCGGTTAGGGTTATGTTTAGGGTTGTTAGGAAAGAGTGAAGACGCAGAGTCCTGTTGAGTGTGGGGTTGCGTAAAGGCTCCCCCAGGGAGTTCAGGTGTACCCAAAGGCTTCCGCTGAGAGCACTTTTTGATGGCAGAAAGTGGCACCGTACCTGTTTTTTCGGGTCTAACTCGGGTTCAGCTTCTTGTTGCGGTTAGGGTTATGTTTAGGGTTGTTAGGAAAGAGTGAAGACGCAGAGTCCTGTTGAGTGTGGGGTTGCGTAAAGGCTCCCCCAGGGAGTTCAGGTGTACCCAAAGGCTTCCGCTGAGAGCACTTTTTGATGGCAGAAAGTGGCTCCGTACGTGTTTTTTCGGGTCTAACTCGGGTTCAGCTTCTTGTTGCGGTTAGGGTTATGTTTAGGGTTGTTAGGAAAGAGTGAAGACGCAGAGTCCTGTTGAGTGTGGGGTTGCGTAAAGGCTCCCCCAGGGAGTTCAGGTGTACCCAAAGGCTTCCGCTGAGAGCACTTTTTGATGGCAGAAAGTGGCACCGAACGTGTTTTTTCGGGTCTAACTCGGGTTGAGCTTCTTGTTGCGGTTAGGGTTATGTTTAGGGTTGTTAGGAAAGAGTGAAGACGCAGAGTCCTGTTGAGTGTGGGGTTGCGTAAAGGCTCCCCCAGGGAGTTCAGGTGTACCCAAAGGCTTCCGCTGAGAGCACTTTTTGATGGCAGAAAGTGGCACCGTACGTGTTTTTTCGGGTCTAACTCGGGTTCAGCTTCTTGTTGCGGTTAGGGTTATGTTTAGGGTTGTTAGGAAAGAGTGAAGACGCAGAGTCCTGTTGAGTGTGGGGTTGCGTAAAGGCTCCCCCAGGGAGTTCAGGTGTACCCAAAGGCTTCCGCTGAGAGCACTTTTTGATGGCAGAAAGTGGCACCGTACGTGTTTTTTCGGGTCTAACTCGGGTTCAGCTTCTTGTTGCGGTTAGGGTTATGTTTAGGGTTGTTAGGAAAGAGTGAAGACGCAGAGTCCTGTTGAGTGTGGGGTTGCGTAAAGGCTCCCCCAGGGAGTTCAGGTGTACCCAAAGGCTTCCGCTGAGAGCACTTTTTGATGGCAGAAAGTGGCACCGTACGTGTTTTTTCGGGTCTAACTCGGGTTGAGCTTCTTGTTGCGGTTAGGGTTATGTTTAGGGTTGTTAGGAAAGAGTGAAGACGCAGAGTCCTGTTGAGTGTGGGGTTGCGTAAAGGCTCCCCCAGGGAGTTCAGGTGTACCCAAAGGCTTCCGCTGAGAGCACTTTTTGATGGCAGAAAGTGGCACCGTACGTGTTTTTTCGGGTCTAACTCGGGTTCAGCTTCTTGTTGCGGTTAGGGTTATGTTTAGGGTTGTTAGGAAAGAGTGAAGACGCAGAGTCCTGTTGAGTGTGGGGTTGCGGAAAGGCTCCCCCAGGGAGTTCAGGTGTACCCAAAGGCTTCCGCTGAGAGCACTTTTTGATGGCAGAAAGTGGCTCCGTACGTGTTTTTTCGGGTCTAACTCGGGTTCAGCTTCTTGTTCCGGTTAGGGTTATGTTTAGGGTTGTTAGGAAAGAGTGAAGACGCAGAGTCCTGTTGAGTGTGGGGTTGCGTAAAGGCTCCCCCAGGGAGTTCAGGTGTACCCAAAGGCTTCCGCTGAGAGCACTTTTTGATGGCAGAAAGTGGCACCGTACGTGTTTTTTCGGGTCTAACTCGGGTTGAGCTTCTTGTTCCGGTTAGGCTTATGTTTAGGATTGTTAGGAAACAGTGAAGACGCAGAGTCCTGTTGAGTGTGGGGTTGCGTAAAGGCTCCCCCAGGGAGTTCAGGTGTACCCAAAGGCTTCCGCTGAGAGCACTTTTTGATGGCAGAAAGTGGCACCGTACGTGTTTTTTCGGGTCTAACTCGGGTTGAGCTTCTTGTTGCGGTTAGGGTTATGTTTAGGGTTGTTAGGAAAGAGTGAAGACGCAGAGTCCTGTTGAGTGTGGGGTTGCGTAAAGGCTCCCCCAGGGAGTTCAGGTGTACCCAAAGGCTTCCGCTGAGAGCACTTTTGGATGGCAGAAAGTGGCACCGTACGTGTTTTTTCGGGTCTAACTCGGGTTGAGCTTCTTGTTGCGGTTAGGGTTATGTTTAGGGTTGTTAGGAAAGAGTGAAGACGCAGAGTCCTGTTGAGTGTGGGGTTGCGTAAAGGCTCCCCCAGGGAGTTCAGGTGTACCCAAAGGCTTCCGCTGAGAGCACTTTTGGATGGCAGAAAGTGGCACCGTACGTGTTTTTTCGGGTCTAACTCGGGTTGAGCTTCTTGTTGCGGTTAGGGTTATGTTTAGGGTTGTTAGGAAAGAGTGAAGACGCAGAGTCCTGTTGAGTGTGGGGTTGCGTAAAGGCTCCCCCAGGGAGTTCAGGTGTACCCAAAGGCTTCCGCTGAGAGCACTTTTTGATGGCAGAAAGTGGCACCGTACGTGTTTTTTCGGGTCTAACTCGGGTTGAGCTTCTTGTTGCGGTTAGGGTTATGTTTAGGGTTGTTAGGAAAGAGTGAAGACGCAGAGTCCTGTTGAGTGTGGGGTTGCGTAAAGGCTCCCCCAGGGAGTTCAGGTGTACCCAAAGGCTTCCGCTGAGAGCACTTTTGGATGGCAGAAAGTGGCACCGTACGTGTTTTTTCGGGTCTAACTCGGGTTCAGCTTCTTGTTGCGGTTAGGGTTATGTTTAGGGTTGTTAGGAAAGAGTGAAGACGCAGAGTCCTGTTGAGTGTGGGGTTGCGTAAAGGCTCCCCCAGGGAGTTCAGGTGTACCCAAAGGCTTCCGCTGAGAGCACTTTTTGATGGCAGAAAGTGGCACCGTACGTGTTTTTTCGGGTCTAACTCGGGTTGAGCTTCTTGTTGCGGTTAGGGTTATGTTTAGGGTTGTTAGGAAAGAGTGAAGACGCAGAGTCCTGTTGAGTGTGGGGTTGCGTAAAGGCTCCCCCAGGGAGTTCAGGTGTACCCAAAGGCTTCCGCTGAGAGCACTTTTTGATGGCAGAAAGTGGCACCGTACGTGTTTTTTCGGGTCTAACTCGGGTTCAGCTTCTTGTTGCGGTTAGGGTTATGTTTAGGGTTGTTAGGAAAGAGTGAAGACGCAGAGTCCTGTTGAGTGTGGGGTTGCGTAAAGGCTCCCCCAGGGAGTTCAGGTGTACCCAAAGGCTTCCGCTGAGAGCACTTTTTGACGGCAGAAAGTGGCACCGTACGTGTTTTTTCGGGTCTAACTCGGGTTCAGCTTCTTGTTGCGGTTAGGGTTATGTTTAGGGTTGTTAGGAAAGAGTGAAGACGCAGAGTCCTGTTGAGTGTGGGGTTGCGTAAAGGCTCCCCCAGGGAGTTCAGGTGTACCCAAAGGCTTCCGCTGAGAGCACTTTTTGATGGCAGAAAGTGGCACCGTACGTGTTTTTTCGGGTCTAACTCGGGTTGAGCTTCTTGTTGCGGTTAGGGTTATGTTTAGGGTTGTTAGGAAAGAGTGAAGACGCAGAGTCCTGTTGAGTGTGGGGTTGCGTAAAGGCTCCCCCAGGGAGTTCAGGTGTACCCAAAGGCTTCCGCTGAGAGCACTTTTTGATGGCAGAAAGTGGCACCGTACGTGTTTTTTCGGGTCAAACTCGGGTTCAGCTTCTTGTTCCGGTTAGGGTTATGTTTAGGGTTGTTAGGAAAGAGTGAAGACGCAGAGTCCTGTTGAGTGTGGGGTTGCGTAAAGGCTTCCCCAGGGAGTTCAGGTGTACCCAAAGGCTTCCGCTCAGAGCACTTTTTGATGGCAGAAAGTGGCTCCGTACGTGTTTTTTCGGGTCTAACTCGGGTTCAGCTTCTTGTTCCGGTTAGGGTTATGTTTAGGGTTGTTAGGAAAGAGTGAAGACGCAGAGTCCTGTTGAGTGTGGGCTTGCGTAAAGGCTCCCCCAGGGAGTTCAGGTGTACCCAAAGGCTTCCGCTGAGAGCACTTTTTGATGGCAGAAAGTGGCACCGAACGTGTTTTTTCGGGTCTAACTCGGGTTGAGCTTCTTGTTGCGGTTAGGGTTATGTTTAGGGTTGTTAGGAAAGAGTGAAGACGCAGAGTCCTGTTGAGTGTGGGGTTGCGTAAAGGCTCCCCCAGGGAGTTCAGGTGTACCCAAAGGCTTCCGCTGAGAGCACTTTTGGATGGCAGAAAGTGGCACCGTACGTGTTTTTTCGGGTCTAACTCGGGTTGAGCTTCTTGTTGCGGTTAGGGTTATGTTTAGGGTTGTTAGGAAAGAGTGAAGACGCAGAGTCCTGTTGAGTGTGGGGTTGCGGAAAGGCTCCCCCAGGGAGTTCAGGTGTACCCAAAGGCTTCCGCTGAGAGCACTTTTTGATGGCAGAAAGTGGCTCCGTACGTGTTTTTTCGGGTCTAACTCGGGTTCAGCTTCTTGTTCCGGTTAGGGTTATGTTTAGGGTTGTTAGGAAAGAGTGAAGACGCAGAGTCCTGTTGAGTGTGGGGTTGCGTAAAGGCTCCCCCAGGGAGTTCAGGTGTACCCAAAGGCTTCCGCTGAGAGCACTTTTTGATGGCAGAAAGTGGCACCGTACGTGTTTTTTCGGGTCTAACTCGGGTTGAGCTTCTTGTTCCGGTTAGGCTTATGTTTAGGATTGTTAGGAAACAGTGAAGACGCAGAGTCCTGTTGAGTGTGGGGTTGCGTAAAGGCTCCCCCAGGGAGTTCAGGTGTACCCAAAGGCTTCCGCTGAGAGCACTTTTTGATGGCAGAAAGTGGCACCGTACGTGTTTTTTCGGGTCTAACTCGGGTTCAGCTTCTTGTTCCGGTTAGGGTTATGTTTAGGGTTGTTAGGAAAGAGTGAAGACGCAGAGTCCTGTTGAGTGTGGGGTTGCGTAAAGGCTCCCCCAGGGAGTTCAGGTGTACCCAAAGGCTTCCGCTGAGAGCACTTTTGGATGGCAGAAAGTGGCACCGTACGTGTTTTTTCGGGTCTAACTCGGGTTGAGCTTCTTGTTGCGGTTAGGGTTATGTTTAGGGTTGTTAGGAAAGAGTGAAGACGCAGAGTCCTGTTGAGTGTGGGGTTGCGTAAAGGCTCCCCCAGGGAGTTCAGGTGTACCCAAAGGCTTCCGCTGAGAGCACTTTTGGATGGCAGAAAGTGGCACCGTACGTGTTTTTTCGGGTCTAACTCGGGTTGAGCTTCTTGTTGCGGTTAGGGTTATGTTTAGGGTTGTTAGGAAAGAGTGAAGACGCAGAGTCCTGTTGAGTGTGGGGTTGCGTAAAGGCTCCCCCAGGGAGTTCAGGTGTACCCAAAGGCTTCCGCTGAGAGCACTTTTTGATGGCAGAAAGTGGCACCGTACGTGTTTTTTCGGGTCTAACTCGGGTTGAGCTTCTTGTTGCGGTTAGGGTTATGTTTAGGGTTGTTAGGAAAGAGTGAAGACGCAGAGTCCTGTTGAGTGTGGGGTTGCGTAAAGGCTCCCCCAGGGAGGTCAGGTGTACCCAAAGGCTTCCGCTGAGAGCACTTTTTGATGGCAGAAAGTGGCACCGTACGTGTTTTTTCGGGTCTAACTCGGGTTCAGCTTCTTGTTGCGGTTAGGGTTATGTTTAGGGTTGTTAGGAAAGAGTGAAGACGCAGAGTCCTGTTGAGTGTGGGGTTGCGTAAAGGCTCCCCCAGGGAGTTCAGGTGTACCCAAAGGCTTCCGCTGAGAGCACTTTTTGATGGCAGAAAGTGGCACCGTACGTGTTTTTTCGGGTCTAACTCGGGTTCAGCTTCTTGTTCCGGTTAGGGTTATGTTTAGGGTTGTTAGGAAAGAGTGAAGACGCAGAGTCCTGTTGAGTGTGGGGTTGCGTAAAGGCTCCCCCAGGGAGTTCAGGTGTACCCAAAGGCTTCCGCTGAGAGCACTTTTTGATGGCAGAAAGTGGCACCGTACGTGTTTTTTCGGGTCAAACTCGGGTTCAGCTTCTTGTTCCGGTTAGGGTTATGTTTAGGGTTGTTAGGAAAGAGTGAAGACGCAGAGTCCTGTTGAGTGTGGGGTTGAATAAAGGCTCCCCCAGGGAGTTCAGGTGTACCCAAAGGCTTCCGCTCAGAGCACTTTTTGATGGCAGAAAGTGGCTCCGTACGTGTTTTTTCGGGTCTAACTCGGGTTCAGCTTCTTGTTCCGGTTAGGGTTATGTTTAGGGTTGTTAGGAAAGAGTGAAGACGCAGAGTCCTGTTGAGTGTGGGCTTGCGTAAAGGCTCCCCCAGGGAGTTCAGGTGTACCCAAAGGCTTCCGCTGAGAGCACTTTTTGATGGCAGAAAGTGGCACCGTACGTGTTTTTTCGGGTCTAACTCGGGTTCAGCTTCTTGTTGCGGTTAGGGTTATGTTTAGGGTTGTTAGGAAAGACTGAAGACGCAGAGTCCTGTTGAGTGTGGGGTTGCGTAAAGGCTCCCCCAGGGAGTTCAGGTGTACCCAAAGGCTTCCGCTGAGAGCACTTTTTGATGGCAGAAAGTGGCACCGTACGTGTTTTTTCGGGTCTAACTCGGGTTCAGCTTCTTGTTGCGGTTAGGGTTATGTTTAGGGTTGTTAGGAAAGAGTGAAGACGCAGAGTCCTGTTGAGTGTGGGGTTGCGTAAAGGCTCCCCCAGGGAATTCAGGTGTACCCAAAGGCTTCCGCTGAGAGCACTTTTTGATGGCAGAAAGTGGCACCGTACGTGTTTTTTCGGGTCTAACTCGGGTTCAGCTTCTTGTTCCGGTTAGGGTTATGTTTAGGGTTGTTAGGAAAGAGTGAAGACGCAGAGTCCTGTTGAGTGTGGGGTTGAATAAAGGCTCCCCCAGGGAGTTCAGGTGTACCCAAAGGCTTCCGCTGAGAGCACTTTTTGATGGCAGAAAGTGGCACCGTACGTGTTTTTTCGGGTCTAACTCGGGTTGAGCTTCTTGTTGCGGTTAGGGTTATGTTTAGGGTTGTTAGGAAAGAGTGAAGGCGCAGAGTCCTGTTGAGTGTGGGGTTGCGTAAAGGCTCCCCCAGGGAGTTCAGGTGTACCCAAAGGCTTCCGCTGAGAGCACTTTTTGATGGCAGAAAGTGGCACCGTACGTGTTTTTTCGGGTCTAACTCGGGTTCAGCTTCTTGTTGCGGTTAGGGTTATGTTTAGGGTTGTTAGGAAAGAGTGAAGACGCAGAGTCCTGTTGAGTGTGGGGTTGCGTAAAGGCTCCCCCAGGGAGTTCAGGTGTACCCAAAGGCTTCCGCTGAGAGCACTTTTTGATGGCAGAAAGTGGTTCCGTACGTGTTTTTTCGGGTCTAACTCGGGTTCAGCTTCTTGTTGCGGTTAGGGTTATGTTTAGGGTTGTTAGGAAAGAGTGAAGACGCAGAGTCCTGTTGAGTGTGGGGTTGCGTAAAGGCTCCCCCAGGGAGTTCAGGTGTACCCAAAGGCTTCCGCTGAGAGCACTTTTTGATGGCACAAAGTGGCACCGTACGTGTTTTTTCGGGTCTAACTCGGGTTGAGCTTCTTGTTCCGGTTAGGGTTATGTTTAGGGTTGTTAGGAAAGAGTGAAGACGCAGAGTCCTGTTGAGTGTGGGGTTGCGTAAAGGCTCCCCCAGGGAGTTCAGGTGTACCCAAAGGCTTCCGCTGAGAGCACATTTGATGGCAGAAAGTGGCACCGTACGTGTGTTTTCGGGTCTAACTCGGGTTCAGCTTCTTGTTCCGGTTAGGGTTATGTTTAGGGTTGTTAGGAAAGAGTGAAGACGCAGAGTCCTGTTGAGTGTGGGGTTGTGTAAAGGCTCCCCCAGGGAATTCAGGTGTACCCAAAGGCTTCCGCTGAGAGCACTTTTTAATGACAGAAAGTGGCACCGTACGTGTTTTTTCGGGTCTAACTCGGGTTGAGCTTCTTGTTCCGGTTAGGGTTATGTTTAGGGTTGTTAGGAAAGAGTGAAGACGCAGAGTCCTGTTGAGTGTGGGGTTGCGTAAAGGCTCCCCCAGGGAGTTCAGGTGTACCCAAAGGCTTCCGCTGAGAGCACTTTTGGATGGCAGAAAGTGGCACCGTACGTGTTTTTTCGGGTCTAACTCGGGTTCAGCTTCTTGTTGCGGTTAGGGTTATGTTTAGGGTTGTTAGGAAAGAGTGAAGACGCAGAGTCCTGTTGAGTGTGGGGTTGCGTAAAGGCTCCCCCAGGGAGTTCAGGTGTACCCAAAGGCTTCCGCTGAGAGCACTTTTTGATGGCAGAAAGTGGCACCGTACGTGTTTTTTCGGGTCTAACTCGGGTTCAGCTTCTTGTTGCGGTTAGGGTTATGTTTAGGGTTGTTAGGAAAGAGTGAAGACGCAGAGTCCTGTTGAGTGTGGGGTTGCGTAAAGGCTCCCCCAGGGAGTTCAGGTGTACCCAAAGGCTTCCGCTGAGAGCACTTTTTGATGGCAGAAAGTGGCACCGTACGTGTTTTTTCGGGTCTAACTCGGGTTGAGCTTCTTGTTGCGGTTAGGGTTATGTTTAGGGTTGTTAGGAAAGAGTGAAGACGCAGAGTCCTGTTGAGTGTGGGGTTGCGTAAAGGCTCCCCCAGGGAGTTCAGGTGTACCCAAAGGCTTCCGCTGAGAGCACTTTTTAATGACAGAAAGTGGCACCGTACGTGTTTTTTCGGGTCTAACTCGGGTTGAGCTTCTTGTTCCGGTTAGGGTTATGTTTAGGGTTGTTAGGAAAGAGTGAAGACGCAGAGTCCTGTTGAGTGTGGGGTTGCGTAAAGGCTCCCCCAGGGAGTTCAGGTGTACCCAAAGGCTTCCGCTGAGAGCACTTTTGGATGGCAGAAAGTGGCACCGTACGTGTTTTTTCGGGTCTAACTCGGGTTCAGCTTCTTGTTGCGGTTAGGGTTATGTTTAGGGTTGTTAGGAAAGAGTGAAGACGCAGAGTCCTGTTGAGTGTGGGGTTGCGTAAAGGCTCCCCCAGGGAGTTCAGGTGTACCCAAAGGCTTCCGCTGAGAGCACTTTTTGATGGCAGAAAGTGGCACCGTACGTGTTTTTTCGGGTCTAACTCGGGTTCAGCTTCTTGTTGCGGTTAGGGTTATGTTTAGGGTTGTTAGGAAAGACTGAAGACGCAGAGTCCTGTTGAGTGTGGGGTTGCGTAAAGGCTCCCCCAGGGAGTTCAGGTGTACCCAAAGGCTTCCGCTGAGAGCACTTTTTGATGGCAGAAAGTGGCACCGTACGTGTTTTTTCGGGTCTAACTCGGGTTCAGCTTCTTGTTGCGGTTAGGGTTATGTTTAGGGTTGTTAGGAAAGAGTGAAGACGCAGAGTCCTGTTGAGTGTGGGGTTGCGTAAAGGCTCCCCCAGGGAATTCAGGTGTACCCAAAGGCTTCCGCTGAGAGCACTTTTTGATGGCAGAAAGTGGCACCGTACGTGTTTTTTCGGGTCTAACTCGGGTTCAGCTTCTTGTTCCGGTTAGGGTTATGTTTAGGGTTGTTAGGAAAGAGTGAAGACGCAGAGTCCTGTTGAGTGTGGGGTTGAATAAAGGCTCCCCCAGGGAGTTCAGGTGTACCCAAAGGCTTCCGCTGAGAGCACTTTTTGATGGCAGAAAGTGGCACCGTACGTGTTTTTTCGGGTCTAACTCGGGTTGAGCTTCTTGTTGCGGTTAGGGTTATGTTTAGGGTTGTTAGGAAAGAGTGAAGGCGCAGAGTCCTGTTGAGTGTGGGGTTGCGTAAAGGCTCCCCCAGGGAGTTCAGGTGTACCCAAAGGCTTCCGCTGAGAGCACTTTTTGATGGCAGAAAGTGGCACCGTACGTGTTTTTTCGGGTCTAACTCGGGTTCAGCTTCTTGTTGCGGTTAGGGTTATGTTTAGGGTTGTTAGGAAAGAGTGAAGACGCAGAGTCCTGTTGAGTGTGGGGTTGCGTAAAGGCTCCCCCAGGGAGTTCAGGTGTACCCAAAGGCTTCCGCTGAGAGCACTTTTTGATGGCAGAAAGTGGTTCCGTACGTGTTTTTTCGGGTCTAACTCGGGTTCAGCTTCTTGTTGCGGTTAGGGTTATGTTTAGGGTTGTTAGGAAAGAGTGAAGACGCAGAGTCCTGTTGAGTGTGGGGTTGCGTAAAGGCTCCCCCAGGGAGTTCAGGTGTACCCAAAGGCTTCCGCTGAGAGCACTTTTTGATGGCACAAAGTGGCACCGTACGTGTTTTTTCGGGTCTAACTCGGGTTGAGCTTCTTGTTCCGGTTAGGGTTATGTTTAGGGTTGTTAGGAAAGAGTGAAGACGCAGAGTCCTGTTGAGTGTGGGGTTGCGTAAAGGCTCCCCCAGGGAGTTCAGGTGTACCCAAAGGCTTCCGCTGAGAGCACATTTGATGGCAGAAAGTGGCACCGTACGTGTGTTTTCGGGTCTAACTCGGGTTCAGCTTCTTGTTCCGGTTAGGGTTATGTTTAGGGTTGTTAGGAAAGAGTGAAGACGCAGAGTCCTGTTGAGTGTGGGGTTGTGTAAAGGCTCCCCCAGGGAATTCAGGTGTACCCAAAGGCTTCCGCTGAGAGCACTTTTTAATGACAGAAAGTGGCACCGTACGTGTTTTTTCGGGTCTAACTCGGGTTGAGCTTCTTGTTCCGGTTAGGGTTATGTTTAGGGTTGTTAGGAAAGAGTGAAGACGCAGAGTCCTGTTGAGTGTGGGGTTGCGTAAAGGCTCCCCCAGGGAGTTCAGGTGTACCCAAAGGCTTCCGCTGAGAGCACTTTTGGATGGCAGAAAGTGGCACCGTACGTGTTTTTTCGGGTCTAACTCGGGTTCAGCTTCTTGTTGCGGTTAGGGTTATGTTTAGGGTTGTTAGGAAAGAGTGAAGACGCAGAGTCCTGTTGAGTGTGGGGTTGCGTAAAGGCTCCCCCAGGGAGTTCAGGTGTACCCAAAGGCTTCCGCTGAGAGCACTTTTTGATGGCAGAAAGTGGCACCGTACGTGTTTTTTCGGGTCTAACTCGGGTTCAGCTTCTTGTTGCGGTTAGGGTTATGTTTAGGGTTGTTAGGAAAGAGTGAAGACGCAGAGTCCTGTTGAGTGTGGGGTTGCGTAAAGGCTCCCCCAGGGAGTTCAGGTGTACCCAAAGGCTTCCGCTGAGAGCACTTTTTGATGGCAGAAAGTGGCACCGTACGTGTTTTTTCGGGTCTAACTCGGGTTGAGCTTCTTGTTGCGGTTAGGGTTATGTTTAGGGTTGTTAGGAAAGAGTGAAGACGCAGAGTCCTGTTGAGTGTGGGGTTGCGTAAAGGCTCCCCCAGGGAGTTCAGGTGTACCCAAAGGCTTCCGCTGAGAGCACTTTTTGATGGCAGAAAGTGGCACCGTACGTGTTTTTTCGGGTCTAACTCGGGTTGAGCTTCTTGTTCCGGTTAGGGTTATGTTTAGGGTTGTTAGGAAAGAGTGAAGACGCAGAGTCCTGTTGAGTGTGGGGTTGCGTAAAGGCTCCCCCAGGGAGTTCAGGTGTACCCAAAGGCTTCCGCTGAGAGCACTTTTTGATGGCAGAAAGTGGCACCGTACGTGTTTTTTCGGGTCTAACTCGGGTTGAGCTTCTTGTTGCGGTTAGGGTTATGTTTAGGGTTGTTAGGAAAGAGTGAAGACGCAGAGTCCTGTTGAGTGTGGGGTTGCGTAAAGGCTCCCCCAGGGAATTCAGGTGTACCCAAAGGCTTCCGCTGAGAGCACTTTTTAATGACAGAAAGTGACACCGTACGTGTGTTTTCGGGTCTAACTCGGGTTGAGCTTCTTGTTCCGGTTAGGGTTATGTTTAGGGTTGTTAGGAAAGAGTGAAGACGCAGAGTCCTGTTGAGTGTGGGGTTGCGTAAAGGCTCCCCCAGGGAGTTCAGGTGTACCCAAAGGCTTCCGCTGAGAGCACTTTTTGATGGCAGAAAGTGGCACCGTACGTGTTTTTTCGGGTCTAACTCGGGTTGAGCTTCTTGTTGCGGTTAGGGTTATGTTTAGGGTTGTTAGGAAAGAGTGAAGACGCAGAGTCCTGTTGAGTGTGGGGTTGCGTAAAGGCTCCCCCAGGGAGTTCAGGTGTACCCAAAGGCTTCCGCTGAGAGCACTTTTTGATGGCAGAAAGTGGCACCGTACGTGTTTTTTCGGGTCTAACTCGGGTTCAGCTTCTTGTTGCGGTTAGGGTTATGTTTAGGGTTGTTAGGAAAGAGTGAAGACGCAGAGTCCTGTTGAGTGTGGGGTTGCGTAAAGGCTCCCCCAGGGAATTCAGGTGTACCCAAAGGCTTCCGCTGAGAGCACTTTTTGATGGCAGAAAGTGGCACCGTACGTGTTTTTTCGGGTCTAACTCGGGTTGAGCTTCTTGTTGCGGTTAGGGATATGTTTAGGGTTGTTAGGAAAGAGTGAAGACGCAGAGTCCTGTTGAGTGTGGGGTTGCGTAAAGGCTCCCCCAGGGAGTTCAGGTGTACCCAAAGGCTTCCGCTGAGAGCACTTTTTGATGGCAGAAAGTGGCACCGTACGTGTTTTTTCGGGTCTAACTCGGGTTGAGCTTCTTGTTGCGGTTAGGGTTATGTTTAGGGTTGTTAGGAAAGAGTGAAGACGCAGAGTCCTGTTGAGTGTGGGGTTGCGTAAAGGCTCCCCCAGGGAGTTCAGGTGTACCCAAAGGCTTCCGCTGAGAGCACTTTTTGATGGCAGAAAGTGGCACCGTACGTGTTTTTTCGGGTCTAACTCGGGTTCAGCTTCTTGTTGCGGTTAGGGTTATGTTTAGGGTTGTTAGGAAAGAGTGAAGACGCAGAGTCCTGTTGAGTGTGGGGTTGCGTAAAGGCTCCCCCAGGGAGTTCAGGTGTACCCAAAGGCTTCCGCTGAGAGCACTTTTTGATGGCAGAAAGTGGCACCGTACGTGTTTTTTCGGGTCTAACTCGGGTTCAGCTTCTCGTTGCGGTTAGGGTTATGTTTAGGGTTGTTAGGAAAGAGTGAAGACGCAGAGTCCTGTTGAGTGTGGGGTTGCGTAAAGGCTCCCCCAGGGAGTTCAGGTGTACCCAAAGGCTTCCGCTGAGAGCACTTTTTGATGGCAGAAAGTGGCACCGTACGTGTTTTTTCGGGTCTAACTCGGGTTGAGCTTCTTGTTGCGGTTAGGGTTATGTTTAGGGTTGTTAGGAAAGAGTGAAGACGCAGAGTCCTGTTGAGTGTGGGGTTGCGTAAAGGCTCCCCCAGGGAGTTCAGGTGTACCCAAAGGCTTCCGCTGAGAGCACTTTTTGATGGCAGAAAGTGGCACCGTACGTGTTTTTTCGGGTCTAACTCGGGTTGAGCTTCTTGTTGCGGTTAGGGTTATGTTTAGGGTTGTTAGGAAAGAGTGAAGACGCAGAGTCCTGTTGAGTGTCGGGTTGCGTAAAGGCTCCCCCAGGGAGTTCAGGTGTACCCAAAGGCTTCCGCTGAGAGCACTTTTTGATGGCAGAAAGTGGCACCGTACGTGTTTTTTCGGGTCTAACTCGGGTTGAGCTTCTTGTTGCGGTTAGGGTTATGTTTAGGGTTGTTAGGAAAGAGTGAAGACGCAGAGTCCTGTTGAGTGTGGGGTTGCGTAAAGGCTCCCCCAGGGAGTTCAGGTGTACCCAAAGGCTTCCGCTGAGAGCACTTTTTGATGGCAGAAAGTGGCACCGTACGTGTTTTTTCGGGTCTAACTCGGGTTCAGCTTCTTGTTGCGGTTAGGGTTATGTTTAGGGTTGTTAGGAAAGAGTGAAGACGCAGAGTCCTGTTGAGTGTGGGGTTGCGTAAAGGCTCCCCCAGGGAGTTCAGGTGTACCCAAAGGCTTCCGCTGAGAGCACTTTTGGATGGCAGAAAGTGGCACCGTACGTGTTTTTTCGGGTCTAACTCGGGTTGAGCTTCTTGTTGCGGTTAGGGTTATGTTTAGGGTTGTTAGGAAAGAGTGAAGACGCAGAGTCCTGTTGAGTGTGGGGTTGCGTAAAGGCTCCCCCAGGGAATTCAGGTGTACCCAAAGGCTTCCGCTGAGAGCACTTTTGGATGGCAGAAAGTGGCACCGTACGTGTTTTTTCGGGTCTAACTCGGGTTGAGCTTCTTGTTGCGGTTAGGGTTATGTTTAGGGTTGTTAGGAAAGAGTGAAGACGCAGAGTCCTGTTGAGTGTGGGGTTGCGTAAAGGCTCCCCCAGGGAGTTCAGGTGTACCCAAAGGCTTCCGCTGAGAGCACTTTTTGATGGCAGAAAGTGGCACCGTACGTGTTTTTTCGGGTCTAACTCGGGTTCAGCTTCTTGTTGCGGTTAGGGTTATGTTTAGGGTTGTTAGGAAAGAGTGAAGACGCAGAGTCCTGTTGAGTGTGGGGTTGCGTAAAGGCTCCCCCAGGGAGTTCATGTGTACCCAAAGGCTTCCGCTGAGAGCACTTTTTGATGGCAGAAAGTGGCACCGTACGTGTTTTTTCGGGTCTAACTCGGGTTCAGCTTCTTGTTGCGGTTAGGGTTATGTTTAGGGTTGTTAGGAAAGAGTGAAGACGCAGAGTCCTGTTGAGTGTGGGGTTGCGTAAAGGCTCCCCCAGGGAGTTCAGGTGTACCCAAAGGCTTCCGCTGAGAGCACTTTTGGATGGCAGAAAGTGGCACCGTACGTGTTTTTTCGGGTCTAACTCGGGTTCAGCTTCTCGTTGCGGTTAGGGTTATGTTTAGGGTTGTTAGGAAAGAGTGAAGACGCAGAGTCCTGTTGAGTGTGGGGTTGCGTAAAGGCTCCCCCAGGGAGTTCAGGTGTACCCAAAGGCTTCCGCTGAGAGCACTTTTTGATGGAAGAAAGTGGCACCGTACGTGTTTTTTCGGGTCTAACTCGGGTTGAGCTTCTTGTTGCGGTTAGGGTTATGTTTAGGGTTGTTAGGAAAGAGTGAAGACGCAGAGTCCTGTTGAGTGTGGGGTTGCGTAAAGGCTCCCCCAGGGAGTTCAGGTGTACCCAAAGGCTTCCGCTGAGAGCACTTTTTGATGGCAGAAAGTGGCACCGTACGTGTTTTTTCGGGTCTAACTCGGGTTGAGCTTCTTGTTGCGGTTAGGGTTATGTTTAGGGTTGTTAGGAAAGAGTGAAGACGCAGAGTCCTGTTGAGTGTGGGGTTGCGTAAAGGCTCCCCCAGGGAGTTCAGGTGTACCCAAAGGCTTCCGCTGAGAGCACTTTTTGATGGCAGAAAGTGGCACCGTACGTGTTTTTTCGGGTCTAACTCGGGTTGAGCTTCTTGTTGCGGTTAGGGTTATGTTTAGGGTTGTTAGGAAAGAGTGAAGACGCAGAGTCCTGTTGAGTGTGGGGTTGCGTAAAGGCTCCCCCAGGGAGTTCAGGTGTACCCAAAGGCTTCCGCTGAGAGCACTTTTTGATGGCAGAAAGTGGCACCGTACGTGTTTTTTCGGGTCTAACTCGGGTTCAGCTTCTTGTTGCGGTTAGGGTTATGTTTAGGGTTGTTAGGAAAGAGTGAAGACGCAGAGTCCTGTTGAGTGTGGGGTTGCGTAAAGGCTCCCCCAGGGAGTTCAGGTGTACCCAAAGGCTTCCGCTGAGAGCACTTTTTGATGGCAGAAAGTGGCACCGTACGTGTTTTTTCGGGTCTAACTCGGGTTGAGCTTCTTGTTGCGGTTAGGGTTATGTTTAGGGTTGTTAGGAAAGAGTGAAGACGCAGAGTCCTGTTGAGTGTGGGGTTGCGTAAAGGCTCCCCCAGGGAATTCAGGTGTACCCAAAGGCTTCCGCTGAGAGCACTTTTGGATGGCAGAAAGTGGCACCGTACGTGTTTTTTCGGGTCTAACTCGGGTTGAGCTTCTTGTTGCGGTTAGGGTTATGTTTAGGGTTGTTAGGAAAGAGTGAAGACGCAGAGTCCTGTTGAGTGTGGGGTTGCGTAAAGGCTCCCCCAGGGAGTTCAGGTGTACCCAAAGGCTTCCGCTCAGAGCACTTTTTGATGGCAGAAAGTGGCACCGTACGTGTTTTTTCGGGTCTGACTCGGGTTCAGCTTCTTGTTCCGGTTAGGGTTATGTTTAGGGTTGTTAGGAAAGAGTGAAGACGCAGAGTCCTGTTGAGTGTGGGGTTGCGTAAAGGCTCCCCCAGGGAGTTCAGGTGTACCCAAAGGCTTCCGCTGAGAGCACTTTTTGATGGCAGAAAGTGGCACCGTACGTGTTTTTTCGGGTCTAACTCGGGTTCAGGTTCTTGTTGCGGTTAGGGTTATGTTTAGGGTTGTTAGGAAAGAGTGAAGACGCAGAGTCCTGTTGAGTGTGGGGTTGCGTAAAGGCTCCCCCAGGGAGTTCAGGTGTACCCAAAGGCTTCCGCTGAGAGCACTTTTGGATGGCAGAAAGTGGCACCGTACGTGTTTTTTCGGGTCTAACTCGGGTTGAGCTTCTTGTTGCGGTTAGGGTTATGTTTAGGGTTGTTAGGAAAGAGTGAAGACGCAGAGTCCTGTTGAGTGTGGGGTTGCGTAAAGGCTCCCCCAGGGAGTTCAGGTGTACCCAAAGGCTTCCGCTGAGAGCACTTTTTGATGGCAGAAAGTGGCACCGTACGTGTTTTTTCGGGTCTGACTCGAGTTCAGCTTCTTGTTCCGGTTAGGGTTATGTTTAGGGTTGTTAGGAAAGAGTGAAGACGCAGAGTCCTGTTGAGTGTGGGGTTGCGTAAAGGCTCCCCCAGGGAATTCAGGTGTACCCAAAGGCTTCCGCTGAGAGCACTTTTGGATGGCAGAAAGTGGCACCGTACGTGTTTTTTCGGGTCTAACTCGGGTTGAGCTTCTTGTTGCGGTTAGGGTTATGTTTAGGGTTGTTAGGAAAGAGTGAAGACGCAGAGTCCTGTTGAGTGTGGGGTTGCGTAAAGGCTCCCCCAGGGAGTTCAGGTGTACCCAAAGGCTTCCGCTGAGAGCACTTTTGGATGGCAGAAAGTGGCACCGTACGTGTTTTTTCGGGTCTAACTCGGGTTGAGCTTCTTGTTGCGGTTAGGGTTATGTTTAGGGTTGTTAGGAAAGAGTGAAGACGCAGAGTCCTGTTGAGTGTGGGGTTGCGTAAAGGCTCCCCCAGGGAGTTCATGTGTACCCAAAGGCTTCCGCTGAGAGCACTTTTTGATGGCAGAAAGTGGCACCGTACGTGTTTTTTCGGGTCTAACTCGGGTTCAGCTTCTTGTTGCGGTTAGGGTTATGTTTAGGGTTGTTAGGAAAGAGTGAAGACGCAGAGTCCTGTTGAGTGTGGGGTTGCGTAAAGGCTCCCCCAGGGAGTTCAGGTGTACCCAAAGGCTTCCGCTGAGAGCACTTTTGGATGGCAGAAAGTGGCACCGTACGTGTTTTTTCGGGTCTAACTCGGGTTCAGCTTCTCGTTGCGGTTAGGGTTATGTTTAGGGTTGTTAGGAAAGAGTGAAGACGCAGAGTCCTGTTGAGTGTGGGGTTGCGTAAAGGCTCCCCCAGGGAGTTCAGGTGTACCCAAAGGCTTCCGCTGAGAGCACTTTTTGATGGAAGAAAGTGGCACCGTACGTGTTTTTTCGGGTCTAACTCGGGTTGAGCTTCTTGTTGCGGTTAGGGTTATGTTTAGGGTTGTTAGGAAAGAGTGAAGACGCAGAGTCCTGTTGAGTGTGGGGTTGCGTAAAGGCTCCCCCAGGGAGTTCAGGTGTACCCAAAGGCTTCCGCTGAGAGCACTTTTTGATGGCAGAAAGTGGCACCGTACGTGTTTTTTCGGGTCTAACTCGGGTTGAGCTTCTTGTTGCGGTTAGGGTTATGTTTAGGGTTGTTAGGAAAGAGTGAAGACGCAGAGTCCTGTTGAGTGTCGGGTTGCGTAAAGGCTCCCCCAGGGAGTTCAGGTGTACCCAAAGGCTTCCGCTGAGAGCACTTTTTGATGGCAGAAAGTGGCACCGTACGTGTTTTTTCGGGTCTAACTCGGGTTGAGCTTCTTGTTGCGGTTAGGGTTATGTTTAGGGTTGTTAGGAAAGAGTGAAGACGCAGAGTCCTGTTGAGTGTGGGGTTGCGTAAAGGCTCCCCCAGGGAGTTCAGGTGTACCCAAAGGCTTCCGCTGAGAGCACTTTTTGATGGCAGAAAGTGGCACCGTACGTGTTTTTTCGGGTCTAACTCGGGTTCAGCTTCTTGTTGCGGTTAGGGTTATGTTTAGGGTTGTTAGGAAAGAGTGAAGACGCAGAGTCCTGTTGAGTGTGGGGTTGCGTAAAGGCTCCCCCAGGGAGTTCAGGTGTACCCAAAGGCTTCCGCTGAGAGCACTTTTTGATGGCAGAAAGTGGCACCGTACGTGTTTTTTCGGGTCTAACTCGGGTTGAGCTTCTTGTTGCGGTTAGGGTTATGTTTAGGGTTGTTAGGAAAGAGTGAAGACGCAGAGTCCTGTTGAGTGTGGGGTTGCGTAAAGGCTCCCCCAGGGAATTCAGGTGTACCCAAAGGCTTCCGCTGAGAGCACTTTTGGATGGCAGAAAGTGGCACCGTACGTGTTTTTTCGGGTCTAACTCGGGTTGAGCTTCTTGTTGCGGTTAGGGTTATGTTTAGGGTTGTTAGGAAAGAGTGAAGACGCAGAGTCCTGTTGAGTGTGGGGTTGCGTAAAGGCTCCCCCAGGGAGTTCAGGTGTACCCAAAGGCTTCCGCTCAGAGCACTTTTTGATGGCAGAAAGTGGCACCGTACGTGTTTTTTCGGGTCTGACTCGGGTTCAGCTTCTTGTTCCGGTTAGGGTTATGTTTAGGGTTGTTAGGAAAGAGTGAAGACGCAGAGTCCTGTTGAGTGTGGGGTTGCGTAAAGGCTCCCCCAGGGAGTTCAGGTGTACCCAAAGGCTTCCGCTGAGAGCACTTTTTGATGGCAGAAAGTGGCACCGTACGTGTTTTTTCGGGTCTAACTCGGGTTCAGGTTCTTGTTGCGGTTAGGGTTATGTTTAGGGTTGTTAGGAAAGAGTGAAGACGCAGAGTCCTGTTGAGTGTGGGGTTGCGTAAAGGCTCCCCCAGGGAGTTCAGGTGTACCCAAAGGCTTCCGCTGAGAGCACTTTTGGATGGCAGAAAGTGGCACCGTACGTGTTTTTTCGGGTCTAACTCGGGTTGAGCTTCTTGTTGCGGTTAGGGTTATGTTTAGGGTTGTTAGGAAAGAGTGAAGACGCAGAGTCCTGTTGAGTGTGGGGTTGCGTAAAGGCTCCCCCAGGGAGTTCAGGTGTACCCAAAGGCTTCCGCTGAGAGCACTTTTTGATGGCAGAAAGTGGCACCGTACGTGTTTTTTCGGGTCTGACTCGAGTTCAGCTTCTTGTTCCGGTTAGGGTTATGTTTAGGGTTGTTAGGAAAGAGTGAAGACGCAGAGTCCTGTTGAGTGTGGGGTTGCGTAAAGGCTCCCCCAGGTAGTTCAGGTGTACCCAAAGGCTTCCGCTGAGAGCACTTTTTGATGGCAGAAAGTGGCTCCGTACGTGTTTTTTCGGGTCTAACTCGGGTTCAGGTTCTTGTTGCGGTTAGGGTTATGTTTAGGGTTGTTAGGAAAGAGTGAAGACGCAGAGTCCTGTTGAGTGTGGGGTTGCGTAAAGGCTCCCCCAGGGAGTTCAGGTGTACCCAAAGGCTTCCGCTGAGAGCATTTTTTGATGGCAGAAAGTGGCTCCGTACGTGTTTTTTCGGGTCTAACTCGGGTTCAGCTTCTTGTTGCGGTTAGGGTTATGTTTAGGGTTGTTAGGAAAGAGTGAAGACGCAGAGTCCTGTTGAGTGTGGGGTTGCGTAAAGGCTCCCCCAGGGAGTTCAGGTGTACCCAAAGGCTTCCGCTGAGAGCACTTTTTGATGGCAGAAAGTGGCACCGTACGTGTTTTTTCGGGTCTAACTCGGGTTCAGCTTCTTGTTGCGGTTAGGGTTATGTTTAGGGTTGTTAGGAAAGAGTGAAGACGCAGAGTCCTGTTGAGTGTGGGGTTGCGTAAAGGCTCCCCCAGGGAGTTCAGGTGTACCCAAAGGCTTCCGCTGAGAGCACTTTTTGATGGCAGAAAGTGGCACCGTACGTGTTTTTTCGGGTCTAACTCGGGTTCAGCTTCTTGTTCCGGTTAGGGTTATGTTTAGGGTTGTTAGGAAAGAGTGAAGACGCAGAGTCCTGTTGAGTGTGGGGTTGCGTAAAGGCTCCCCCAGGGAGTTCAGGTGTACCCAAAGGCTTCCGCTGAGAGCACTTTTTGATGGCAGAAAGTGGCACCGTACGTGTTTTTTCGGGTCTAACTCGGGTTCAGCTTCTTGTTGCGGTTAGGGTTATGTTTAGGGTTGTTAGGAAAGAGTGAAGACGCAGAGTCCTGTTGAGTGTGGGGTTGCGTAAAGGCTCCCCCAGGGAATTCAGGTGTACCCAAAGGCTTCCGCTGAGAGCACTTTTTAATGACAGAAAGTGACACCGTACGTGTGTTTTCGGGTCTAACTCGGGTTGAGCTTCTTGTTCCGGTTAGGGTTATGTTTAGGGTTGTTAGGAAAGAGTGAAGACGCAGAGTCCTGTTGAGTGTGGGGTTGCGTAAAGGCTCCCCCAGGGAGTTCAGGTGTACCCAAAGGCTTCCGCTGAGAGCACTTTTTGATGGCAGAAAGTGGCACCGTACGTGTTTTTTCGGGTCTAACTCGGGTTCAGCTTCTTGTTGCGGTTAGGGTTATGTTTAGGGTTGTTAGGAAAGAGTGAAGACGCAGAGTCCTGTTGAGTGTGGGGTTGCGGAAAGGCTCCCCCAGGGAGTTCAGGTGTACCCAAAGGCTTCCGCTGAGAGCACTTTTTGATGGCAGAAAGTGGCTCCGTACGTGTTTTTTCGGGTCTAACTCGGGTTCAGCTTCTTGTTCCGGTTAGGGTTATGTTTAGGGTTGTTAGGAAAGAGTGAAGACGCAGAGTCCTGTTGAGTGTGGGATTGCGTAAAGGCTCCCCCAGGGAGTTCAGGTGTACCCAAAGGCTTCCGCTGAGAGCACTTTTTGATGGCAGAAAGTGGCACCGTACGTGTTTTTTCGGGTCTAACTCGGGTTGAGCTTCTTGTTCCGGTTAGGCTTATGTTTAGGATTGTTAGGAAACAGTGAAGACGCAGAGTCCTGTTGAGTGTGGGGTTGCGTAAAGGCTCCCCCAGGGAGTTCAGGTGTACCCAAAGGCTTCCGCTGAGAGCACTTTTTGATGGCAGAAAGTGGCACCGTACGTGTTTTTTCGGGTCTAACTCGGGTTCAGCTTCTTGTTGCGGTTAGGGTTATGTTTAGGGTTGTTAGGAAAGAGTGAAGACGCAGAGTCCTGTTGAGTGTGGGGTTGCGTAAAGGCTCCCCCAGGGAGTTCAGGTGTACCCAAAGGCTTCCGCTGAGAGCACTTTTGGATGGCAGAAAGTGGCACCGTACGTGTTTTTTCGGGTCTAACTCGGGTTGAGCTTCTTGTTGCGGTTAGGGTTATGTTTAGGGTTGTTAGGAAAGAGTGAAGACGCAGAGTCCTGTTGAGTGTGGGGTTGCGTAAAGGCTCCCCCAGGGAGTTCAGGTGTACCCAAAGGCTTCCGCTGAGAGCACTTTTGGATGGCAGAAAGTGGCACCGTACGTGTTTTTTCGGGTCTAACTCGGGTTGAGCTTCTTGTTGCGGTTAGGGTTATGTTTAGGGTTGTTAGGAAAGAGTGAAGACGCAGAGTCCTGTTGAGTGTGGGGTTGCGTAAAGGCTCCCCCAGGGAGTTCAGGTGTACCCAAAGGCTTCCGCTGAGAGCACTTTTTGATGGCAGAAAGTGGCACCGTACGTGTTTTTTCGGGTCTAACTCGGGTTCAGCTTCTTGTTGCGGTTAGGGTTATGTTTAGGGTTGTTAGGAAAGAGTGAAGACGCAGAGTCCTGTTGAGTGTGGGGTTGCGTAAAGGCTCCCCCAGGGAGTTCAGGTGTACCCAAAGGCTTCCGCTGAGAGCACTTTTTGATGGCAGAAAGTGGCACCGTACGTGTTTTTTCGGGTCTAACTCGGGTTCAGCTTCTTGTTGCGGTTAGGGTTATGTTTAGGGTTGTTAGGAAAGAGTGAAGACGCAGAGTCCTGTTGAGTGTGGGGTTGCGTAAAGGCTCCCCCAGGGAGTTCAGGTGTACCCAAAGGCTTCCGCTGAGAGCACTTTTTGATGGCAGAAAGTGGCACCGTACGTGTTTTTTCGGGTCTAACTCGGGTTCAGCTTCTTGTTCCGGTTAGGGTTATGTTTAGGGTTGTTAGGAAAGAGTGAAGACGCAGAGTCCTGTTGAGTGTGGGGTTGCGTAAAGGCTCCCCCAGGGAGTTCAGGTGTACCCAAAGGCTTCCGCTGAGAGCACTTTTTGACGGCAGAAAGTGGCACCGTACGTGTTTTTTCGGGTCTAACTCGGGTTCAGCTTCTTGTTGCGGTTAGGGTTATGTTTAGGGTTGTTAGGAAAGAGTGAAGACGCAGAGTCCTGTTGAGTGTGGGGTTGCGTAAAGGCTCCCCCAGGGAGTTCAGGTGTACCCAAAGGCTTCCGCTGAGAGCACTTTTTGATGGCAGAAAGTGGCACCGTACGTGTTTTTTCGGGTCTAACTCGGGTTGAGCTTCTTGTTGCGGTTAGGGTTATGTTTAGGGTTGTTAGGAAAGAGTGAAGACGCAGAGTCCTGTTGAGTGTGGGGTTGCGTAAAGGCTCCCCCAGGGAGTTCAGGTGTACCCAAAGGCTTCCGCTGAGAGCACTTTTTGATGGCAGAAAGTGGCACCGTACGTGTTTTTTCGGGTCTAACTCGGGTTCAGCTTCTTGTTCCGGTTAGGGTTATGTTTAGGGTTGTTAGGAAAGAGTGAAGACGCAGAGTCCTGTTGAGTGTGGGGTTGCGTAAAGGCTTCCCCAGGGAGTTCAGGTGTACCCAAAGGCTTCCGCTCAGAGCACTTTTTGATGGCAGAAAGTGGCTCCGTACGTGTTTTTTCGGGTCTAACTCGGGTTCAGCTTCTTGTTCCGGTTAGGGTTATGTTTAGGGTTGTTAGGAAAGAGTGAAGACGCAGAGTCCTGTTGAGTGTGGGGTTGCGTAAAGGCTCCCCCAGGGAGTTCAGGTGTACCCAAAGGCTTCCGCTGAGAGCACTTTTTGATGGCAGAAAGTGGCACCGTACGTGTTTTTTCGGGTCTAACTCGGGTTGAGCTTCTTGTTGCGGTTAGGGTTATGTTTAGGGTTGTTAGGAAAGAGTGAAGACGCAGAGTCCTGTTGAGTGTGGGGTTGCGTAAAGGCTCCCCCAGGGAGTTCAGGTGTACCCAAAGGCTTCCGCTGAGAGCACTTTTTGATGGCAGAAAGTGGCACCGTACGTGTTTTTTCGGGTCTAACTCGGGTTCAGCTTCTTGTTGCGGTTAGGGTTATGTTTAGGGTTGTTAGGAAAGAGTGAAGACGCAGAGTCCTGTTGAGTGTGGGGTTGCGTAAAGGCTCCCCCAGGGAATTCAGGTGTACCCAAAGGCTTCCGCTGAGAGCACTTTTTGATGGCAGAAAGTGGCACCGTACGTGTTTTTTCGGGTCTAACTCGGGTTCAGCTTCTTGTTCCGGTTAGGGTTATGTTTAGGGTTGTTAGGAAAGAGTGAAGACGCAGAGTCCTGTTGAGTGTGGGGTTGAATAAAGGCTCCCCCAGGGAGTTCAGGTGTACCCAAAGGCTTCCGCTGAGAGCACTTTTTGATGGCAGAAAGTGGCACCGTACGTGTTTTTTCGGGTCTAACTCGGGTTGAGCTTCTTGTTGCGGTTAGGGTTATGTTTAGGGTTGTTAGGAAAGAGTGAAGGCGCAGAGTCCTGTTGAGTGTGGGGTTGCGTAAAGGCTCCCCCAGGGAGTTCAGGTGTACCCAAAGGCTTCCGCTGAGAGCACTTTTTGATGGCAGAAAGTGGCACCGTACGTGTTTTTTCGGGTCTAACTCGGGTTCAGCTTCTTGTTGCGGTTAGGGTTATGTTTAGGGTTGTTAGGAAAGAGTGAAGACGCAGAGTCCTGTTGAGTGTGGGGTTGCGTAAAGGCTCCCCCAGGGAGTTCAGGTGTACCCAAAGGCTTCCGCTGAGAGCACTTTTTGATGGCAGAAAGTGGCTCCGTACGTGTTTTTTCGGGTCTAACTCGGGTTCAGCTTCTTGTTGCGGTTAGGGTTATGTTTAGGGTTGTTAGGAAAGAGTGAAGACGCAGAGTCCTGTTGAGTGTGGGGTTGCGTAAAGGCTCCCCCAGGGAGTTCAGGTGTACCCAAAGGCTTCCGCTGAGAGCACTTTTTGATGGCAGAAAGTGGCACCGTACGTGTTTTTCGGGTCTAACTCGGGTTCAGCTTCTTGTTGCGGTTAGGGTTATGTTTAGGGTTGTTAGGAAAGAGTGAAGACGCAGAGTCCTGTTGAGTGTGGGGTTGCGTAAAGGCTCCCCCAGGGAGTTCAGGTGTACCCAAAGGCTTCCGCTGAGAGCACTTTTTGATGGCAGAAAGTGGCACCGTACGTGTGTTTTCGGGTCTAACTTGGGTTCAGCTTCTTGTTCCGGTTAGGGTTATGTTTAGGGTTGTTAGGAAAGAGTGAAGACGCAGAGTCCTGTTGAGTGTGGGGTTGCGTAAAGGCTCCCCCAGGGAGTTCAGGTGTACCCAAAGGCTTCCGCTGAGAGCACTTTTTAATGACAGAAAGTGACACCGTACGTGTTTTTTCGGGTCTAACTCGGGTTGAGCTTCTTGTTCCGGTTAGGGTTATGTTTAGGGTTGTTAGGAAAGAGTGAAGACGCAGAGTCCTGTTGAGTGTGGGGTTGCGTAAAGGCTCCCCCAGGGAGTTCAGGTGTACCCAAAGGCTTCCGCTGAGAGCACTTTTTGATGGCAGAAAGTGGCACCGTACGTGTTTTTTCGGGTCTAACTCGGGTTCAGCTTCTTGTTGCGGTTAGGGTTATGTTTAGGGTTGTTAGGAAAGAGTGAAGACGCAGAGTCCTGTTGAGTGTGGGGTTGCGTAAAGGCTCCCCCAGGGAGTTCAGGTGTACCCAAAGGCTTCCGCTGAGAGCACTTTTTGATGGCAGAAAGTGGCACCGTACGTGTTTTTTCGGGTCTAACTCGGGTTCAGCTTCTTGTTGCGGTTAGGGTTATGTTTAGGGTTGTTAGGAAAGAGTGAAGACGCAGAGTCCTGTTGAGTGTGGGGTTGCGTAAAGGCTCCCCCAGGGAGTTCAGGTGTACCCAAAGGCTTCCGCTGAGAGCACTTTTGGATGGCAGAAAGTGGCACCGTACGTGTTTTTTCGGGTCTAACTCGGGTTGAGCTTCTTGTTGCGGTTAGGGTTATGTTTAGGGTTGTTAGGAAAGAGTGAAGACGCAGAGTCCTGTTGAGTGTGGGGTTGCGTAAAGGCTCCCCCAGGGAGTTCAGGTGTACCCAAAGGCTTCCGCTGAGAGCACTTTTTGATGGCAGAAAGTGGCACCGTACGTGTTTTTTCGGGTCTAACTCGGGTTCAGCTTCTTGTTGCGGTTAGGGTTATGTTTAGGGTTGTTAGGAAAGAGTGAAGACGCAGAGTCCTGTTGAGTGTGGGGTTGCGTAAAGGCTCCCCCAGGGAGTTCAGGTGTACCCAAAGGCTTCCGCTGAGAGCACTTTTTGATGGCAGAAAGTGGCACCGTACGTGTTTTTTCGGGTCTAACTCGGGTTCAGCTTCTTGTTCCGGTTAGGGTTATGTTTAGGGTTGTTAGGAAAGAGTGAAGACGCAGAGTCCTGTTGAGTGTGGGGTTGCGTAAAGGCTCCCCCAGGGAATTCAGGTGTACCCAAAGGCTTCCGCTGAGAGCACTTTTTAATGACAGAAAGTGACACCGTACGTGTGTTTTCGGGTCTAACTCGGGTTGAGCTTCTTGTTCCGGTTAGGGTTATGTTTAGGGTTGTTAGGAAAGAGTGAAGACGCAGAGTCCTGTTGAGTGTGGGGTTGCGTAAAGGCTCCCCCAGGGAGTTCAGGTGTACCCAAAGGCTTCCGCTGAGAGCACTTTTTGATGGCAGAAAGTGGCACCGTACGTGTTTTTTCGGGTCTAACTCGGGTTCAGCTTCTTGTTGCGGTTAGGGTTATGTTTAGGGTTGTTAGGAAAGAGTGAAGACGCAGAGTCCTGTTGAGTGTGGGGTTGCGTAAAGGCTCCCCCAGGGAATTCAGGTGTACCCAAAGGCTTCCGCTGAGAGCACTTTTTAATGACAGAAAGTGACACCGTACGTGTGTTTTCGGGTCTAACTCGGGTTGAGCTTCTTGTTCCGGTTAGGGTTATGTTTAGGGTTGTTAGGAAAGAGTGAAGACGCAGAGTCCTGTTGAGTGTGGGGTTGCGTAAAGGCTCCCCCAGGGAGTTCAGGTGTACCCAAAGGCTTCCGCTGAGAGCACTTTTTGATGGCAGAAAGTGGCACCGTACGTGTTTTTTCGGGTCTAACTCGGGTTCAGCTTCTTGTTGCGGTTAGGGTTATGTTTAGGGTTGTTAGGAAAGAGTGAAGACGCAGAGTCCTGTTGAGTGTGGGGTTGCGTAAAGGCTCCCCCAGGGAGTTCAGGTGTACCCAAAGGCTTCCGCTGAGAGCACTTTTTGATGGCAGAAAGTGGCACCGTACTTGTTTTTTCGGGTCTAACTCGGGTTCAGCTTCTTGTTGCGGTTAGGGTTATGTTTAGGGTTGTTAGGAATGAGTGAAGACGCAGAGTCCTGTTGAGTGTGGGGTTGCGTAAAGGCTCCCCCAGGGAATTCAGGTGTACCCAAAGGCTTCCGCTGAGAGCACTTTTTGATGGCAGAAAGTGGCACCGTACGTGTTTTTTCGGGTCTAACTCGGGTTGAGCTTCTTGTTGCGGTTAGGGATATGTTTAGGGTTGTTAGGAAAGAGTGAAGACGCAGAGTCCTGTTGAGTGTGGGGTTGCGTAAAGGCTCCCCCAGGGAGTTCAGGTGTACCCAAAGGCTTCCGCTGAGAGCACTTTTTGATGGCAGAAAGTGGCACCGTACGTGTTTTTTCGGGTCTAACTCGGGTTGAGCTTCTTGTTGCGGTTAGGGTTATGTTTAGGGTTGTTAGGAAAGAGTGAAGACGCAGAGTCCTGTTGAGTGTGGGGTTGCGTAAAGGCTCCCCCAGGGAGTTCAGGTGTACCCAAAGGCTTCCGCTGAGAGCACTTTTTGATGGCAGAAAGTGGCACCGTACGTGTTTTTTCGGGTCTAACTCGGGTTCAGCTTCTTGTTGCGGTTAGGGTTATGTTTAGGGTTGTTAGGAAAGAGTGAAGACGCAGAGTCCTGTTGAGTGTGGGGTTGCGTAAAGGCTCCCCCAGGGAGTTCAGGTGTACCCAAAGGCTTCCGCTGAGAGCACTTTTTGATGGCAGAAAGTGGCACCGTACGTGTTTTTTCGGGTCTAACTCGGGTTGAGCTTCTTGTTGCGGTTAGGGTTATGTTTAGGGTTGTTAGGAAAGAGTGAAGACGCAGAGTCCTGTTGAGTGTGGGGTTGCGTAAAGGCTCCCCCAGGGAGTTCAGGTGTACCCAAAGGCTTCCGCTGAGAGCACTTTTTGATGGCAGAAAGTGGCACCGTACGTGTTTTTTCGGGTCTAACTCGGGTTCAGCTTCTTGTTGCGGTTAGGGTTATGTTTAGGGTTGTTAGGAAAGAGTGAAGACGCAGAGTCCTGTTGAGTGTGGGGTTGCGTAAAGGCTCCCCCAGGGAGTTCAGGTGTACCCAAAGGCTTCCGCTGAGAGCACTTTTTGATGGAAGAAAGTGGCACCGTCCGTGTTTTTTCGGGTCTAACTCGGGTTGAGCTTCTTGTTGCGGTTAGGGTTATGTTTAGGGTTGTTAGGAAAGAGTGAAGACGCAGAGTCCTGTTGAGTGTGGGGTTGCGTAAAGGCTCCCCCAGGGAGTTCAGGTGTACCCAAAGGCTTCCGCTGAGAGCACTTTTTGATGGCAGAAAGTGGCACCGTACGTGTTTTTTCGGGTCTAACTCGGGTTGAGCTTCTTGTTGCGGTTAGGGTTATGTTTAGGGTTGTTAGGAAAGAGTGAAGACGCAGAGTCCTGTTGAGTGTCGGGTTGCGTAAAGGCTCCCCCAGGGAGTTCAGGTGTACCCAAAGGCTTCCGCTGAGAGCACTTTTTGATGGCAGAAAGTGGCACCGTACGTGTTTTTTCGGGTCTAACTCGGGTTGAGCTTCTTGTTGCGGTTAGGGTTATGTTTAGGGTTGTTAGGAAAGAGTGAAGACGCAGAGTCCTGTTGAGTGTGGGGTTGCGTAAAGGCTCCCCCAGGGAGTTCAGGTGTACCCAAAGGCTTCCGCTGAGAGCACTTTTTGATGGCAGAAAGTGGCACCGTACGTGTTTTTTCGGGTCTAACTCGGGTTGAGCTTCTTGTTGCGGTTAGGGTTATGTTTAGGGTTGTTAGGAAAGAGTGAAGACGCAGAGTCCTGTTGAGTGTGGGGTTGCGTAAAGGCTCCCCCAGGGAATTCAGGTGTACCCAAAGGCTTCCGCTGAGAGCACTTTTGGATGGCAGAAAGTGGCACCGTACGTGTTTTTTCGGGTCTAACTCGGGTTGAGCTTCTTGTTGCGGTTAGGGTTATGTTTAGGGTTGTTAGGAAAGAGTGAAGACGCAGAGTCCTGTTGAGTGTGGGGTTGCGTAAAGGCTCCCCCAGGGAGTTCAGGTGTACCCAAAGGCTTCCGCTCAGAGCACTTTTTGATGGCAGAAAGTGGCACCGTACGTGTTTTTTCGGGTCTGACTCGGGTTCAGCTTCTTGTTCCGGTTAGGGTTATGTTTAGGGTTGTTAGGAAAGAGTGAAGACGCAGAGTCCTGTTGAGTGTGGGGTTGCGTAAAGGCTCCCCCAGGGAGTTCAGGTGTACCCAAAGGCTTCCGCTGAGAGCACTTTTTGATGGCAGAAAGTGGCACCGTACGTGTTTTTTCGGGTCTAACTCGGGTTCAGGTTCTTGTTGCGGTTAGGGTTATGTTTAGGGTTGTTAGGAAAGAGTGAAGACGCAGAGTCCTGTTGAGTGTGGGGTTGCGTAAAGGCTCCCCCAGGGAGTTCAGGTGTACCCAAAGGCTTCCACTGAGAGCACTTTTGGATGGCAGAAAGTGGCACCGTACGTGTTTTTTCGGGTCTAACTCGGGTTGAGCTTCTTGTTGCGGTTAGGGTTATGTTTAGGGTTGTTAGGAAAGAGTGAAGACGCAGAGTCCTGTTGAGTGTGGGGTTGCGTAAAGGCTCCCCCAGGGAGTTCAGGTGTACCCAAAGGCTTCCGCTGAGAGCACTTTTTGATGGCAGAAAGTGGCACCGTACGTGTTTTTTCGGGTCTGACTCGGGTTCAGCTTCTTGTTCCGGTTAGGGTTATGTTTAGGGTTGTTAGGAAAGAGTGAAGACGCAGAGTCCTGTTGAGTGTGGGGTTGCGTAAAGGCTCCCCCAGGTAGTTCAGGTGTACCCAAAGGCTTCCGCTGAGAGCACTTTTTGATGGCAGAAAGTGGCTCCGTACGTGTTTTTTCGGGTCTAACTCGGGTTCAGGTTCTTGTTGCGGTTAGGGTTATGTTTAGGGTTGTTAGGAAAGAGTGAAGACGCAGAGTCCTGTTGAGTGTGGGGTTGCGTAAAGGCTCCCCCAGGGAGTTCAGGTGTACCCAAAGGCTTCCGCTGAGAGCACTTTTTGATGGCAGAAAGTGGCTCCGTACGTGTTTTTTCGGGTCTAACTCGGGTTGAGCTTCTTGTTGCGGTTAGGGTTATGTTTAGGGTTGTTAGGAAAGAGTGAAGACGCAGAGTCCTGTTGAGTGTGGGGTTGCGTAAAGGCTCCCCCAGGGAGTTCAGGTGTACCCAAAGGCTTCCGCTCAGAGCACTTTTTGATGGCAGAAAGTGGCACCGTACGTGTTTTTTCGGGTCTAACTCGGGTTCAGCTTCTTGTTCCGGTTAGGGTTATGTTTAGGGTTGTTAGGAAAGAGTGAAGACGCAGAGTCCTGTTGAGTGTGGGGTTGCGTAAAGGCTCCCCCAGGGAGTTCAGGTGTACCCAAAGGCTTCCGCTGAGAGCACTTTTTGATGGCAGAAAGTGGCACCGTACGTGTTTTTTCGGGTCTAACTCGGGTTCAGGTTCTTGTTGCGGTTAGGGTTATGTTTAGGGTTGTTAGGAAAGAGTGAAGACGCAGAGTCCTGTTGAGTGTGGGGTTGCGTAAAGGCTCCCCCAGGGAGTTCAGGTGTACCCAAAGGCTTCCGCTGAGAGCACTTTTTGATGGCAGAAAGTGGCACCGTACGTGTTTTTTCGGGTCTAACTCGGGTTCAGCTTCTTGTTCCGGTTAGGGTTATGTTTAGGGTTGTTAGGAAAGAGTGAAGACGCAGAGTCCTGTTGAGTGTGGGGTTGCGTAAAGGCTCCCCCAGGGAATTCAGGTGTACCCAAAGGCTTCCGCTGAGAGCACTTTTTAATGACAGAAAGTGACACCGTACGTGTGTTTTCGGGTCTAACTCGGGTTGAGCTTCTTGTTCCGGTTAGGGTTATGTTTAGGGTTGTTAGGAAAGAGTGAAGACGCAGAGTCCTGTTGAGTGTGGGGTTGCGTAAAGGCTCCCCCAGGGAGTTCAGGTGTACCCAAAGGCTTCCGCTGAGAGCACTTTTTGATGGCAGAAAGTGGCACCGTACGTGTTTTTTCGGGTCTAACTCGGGTTGAGCTTCTTGTTGCGGTTAGGGTTATGTTTAGGGTTGTTAGGAAAGAGTGAAGACGCAGAGTCCTGTTGAGTGTGGGGTTGCGTAAAGGCTCCCCCAGGGAGTTCAGGTGTACCCAAAGGCTTCCGCTGAGAGCACTTTTGGATGGCAGAAAGTGGCACCGTACGTGTTTTTTCGGGTCTGACTCGGGTTCAGCTTCTTGTTCCGGTTAGGGTTATGTTTAGGGTTGTTAGGAAAGAGTGAAGACGCAGAGTCCTGTTAAGTGTGGGGTTGCGTAAAGGCTCCCCCAGGGAGTTCAGGTGTACCCAAAGGCTTCCGCTGAGAGCACTTTTTGATGGCAGAAAGTGGCACCGTACGTGTTTTTTCGGGTCTAACTCGGGTTCAGGTTCTTGTTGCGGTTAGGGTTATGTTTAGGGTTGTTAGGAAAGAGTGAAGACGCAGAGTCCTGTTGAGTGTGGGGTTGCGTAAAGGCTCCCCCAGGGAGTTCAGGTGTACCCAAAGGCTTCCGCTGAGAGCACTTTTTGATGGCAGAAAGTGGCTCCGTACGTGTTTTTTCGGGTCTAACTCGGGTTCAGCTTCTTGTTCCGGTTAGGGTTATGTTTAGGGTTGTTAGGAAAGAGTGAAGACGCAGAGTCCTGTTGAGTGTGGGGTTGCGTAAAGGCTCCCCCAGGGAGTTCAGGTGTACCCAAAGGCTTCCGCTGAGAGCACTTTTTGATGGCAGAAAGTGGCACCGTACGTGTTTTTTCGGGTCTAACTCGGGTTGAGCTTCTTGTTGCGGTTAGGGTTATGTTTAGGGTTGTTAGGAAAGAGTGAAGACGCAGAGTCCTGTTGAGTGTGGGGTTGCGTAAAGGCTCCCCCAGGGAGTTCAGGTGTACCCAAAGGCTTCCGCTGAGAGCACTTTTTGATGGCAGAAAGTGGCACCGTACGTGTTTTTTCGGGTCTAACTCGGGTTCAGCTTCTTGTTGCGGTTAGGGTTATGTTTAGGGTTGTTAGGAAAGAGTGAAGACGCAGAGTCCTGTTGAGTGTGGGGTTGCGTAAAGGCTCCCCCAGGGAGTTCAGGTGTACCCAAAGGCTTCCGCTGAGAGCACTTTTTGATGGCAGAAAGTGGCACCGTACGTGTTTTTTCGGGTCTAACTCGGGTTGAGCTTCTTGTTCCGGTTAGGGTTATGTTTAGGGTTGTTAGGAAAGAGTGAAGACGCAGAGTCCTGTTGAGTGTGGGGTTGCGTAAAGGCTCCCCCAGGATATTCAGGTGTACCCAAAGGCTTCCGCTGAGAGCACTTTTTAATGACAGAAAGTGACACCGTACGTGTGTTTTCGGGTCTAACTCGGGTTGAGCTTCTTGTTGCGGTTAGGGTTATGTTTAGGGTTGTTAGGAAAGAGTGAAGACGCAGAGTCCTGTTGAGTGTGGGGTTGCGGAAAGGCTCCCCCAGGGAGTTCAGGTGTACCCAAAGGCTTCCGCTGAGAGCACTTTTTGATGGCAGAAAGTGGCACCGTACGTGTTTTTTCGGGTCTAACTCGGGTTCAGCTTCTTGTTGCGGTTAGGGTTATGTTTAGGGTTGTTAGGAAAGAGTGAAGACGCAGAGTCCTGTTGAGTGTGGGGTTGCGTAAAGGCTCCCCCAGGGAGTTCAGGTGTACCCAAAGGCTTCCGCTGAGAGCACTTTTTGATGGCAGAAAGTGGCACCGTACGTGTTTTTTCGGGTCTAACTCGGGTTCAGCTTCTTGTTGCGGTTAGGGTTATGTTTAGGGTTGTTAGGAAAGAGTGAAGACGCAGAGTCCTGTTAAGTGTGGGGTTGCGTAAAGGCTCCCCCAGGGAATTCAGGTGTACCCAAAGGCTTCCGCTGAGAGCACTTTTTGATGGCAGAAAGTGGCACCGTACGTGTTTTTTCGGGTCTAACTCGGGTTCAGGTTCTTGTTGCGGTTAGGGTTATGTTTAGGGTTGTTAGGAAAGAGTGAAGACGCAGAGTCCTGTTGAGTGTGGGGTTGCGTAAAGGCTCCCCCAGGGAGTTCAGGTGTACCCAAAGGCTTCCGCTGAGAGCACTTTTTGATGGCAGAAAGTGGCACCGTACGTGTTTTTTCGGGTCTAACTCGGGTTCAGCTTCTTGTTGCGGTTAGGGTTATGTTTAGGGTTGTTAGGAAAGAGTGAAGACGCAGAGTCCTGTTGAGTGTGGGGTTGCGTAAAGGCTCCCCCAGGGAGTTCAGGTGTACCCAAAGGCTTCCGCTGAGAGCACTTTTTGATGGCAGAAAGTGGCACCGTACGTGTTTTTTCGGGTCTAACTCGGGTTCAGCTTCTTGTTGCGGTTAGGGTTATGTTTAGGGTTGTTAGGAAAGAGTGAAGACGCAGAGTCCTGTTGAGTGTGGGGTTGCGTAAAGGCTCCCCCAGGGAGTTCAGGTGTACCCAAAGGCTTCCGCTGAGAGCACTTTTTGATGGCAGAAAGTGGCACCGTACGTGTTTTTTCGGGTCTAACTCGGGTTGAGCTTCTTGTTGCGGTTAGGGTTATGTTTAGGGTTGTTAGGAAAGAGTGAAGACGCAGAGTCCTGTTGAGTGTGGGGTTGCGTAAAGGCTCCCCCAGGGAGTTCAGGTGTACCCAAAGGCTTCCGCTGAGAGCACTTTTTGATGGCAGAAAGTGGCACCGTACGTGTTTTTTCGGGTCTAACTCGGGTTGAGCTTCTTGTTGCGGTTAGGGTTATGTTTAGGGTTGTTAGGAAAGAGTGAAGACGCAGAGTCCTGTTGAGTGTCGGGTTGCGTAAAGGCTCCCCCAGGGAGTTCAGGTGTACCCAAAGGCTTCCGCTGAGAGCACTTTTTGATGGCAGAAAGTGGCACCGTACGTGTTTTTTCGGGTCTAACTCGGGTTGAGCTTCTTGTTGCGGTTAGGGTTATGTTTAGGGTTGTTAGGAAAGAGTGAAGACGCAGAGTCCTGTTGAGTGTGGGGTTGCGTAAAGGCTCCCCCAGGGAGTTCAGGTGTACCCAAAGGCTTCCGCTGAGAGCACTTTTTGATGGCAGAAAGTGGCACCGTACGTGTTTTTTCGGGTCTAACTCGGGTTGAGCTTCTTGTTGCGGTTAGGGTTATGTTTAGGGTTGTTAGGAAAGAGTGAAGACGCAGAGTCCTGTTGAGTGTGGGGTTGCGTAAAGGCTCCCCCAGGGAATTCAGGTGTACCCAAAGGCTTCCGCTGAGAGCACTTTTGGATGGCAGAAAGTGGCACCGTACGTGTTTTTTCGGGTCTAACTCGGGTTGAGCTTCTTGTTGCGGTTAGGGTTATGTTTAGGGTTGTTAGGAAAGAGTGAAGACGCAGAGTCCTGTTGAGTGTGGGGTTGCGTAAAGGCTCCCCCAGGGAGTTCAGGTGTACCCAAAGGCTTCCGCTCAGAGCACTTTTTGATGGCAGAAAGTGGCACCGTACGTGTTTTTTCGGGTCTGACTCGGGTTCAGCTTCTTGTTCCGGTTAGGGTTATGTTTAGGGTTGTTAGGAAAGAGTGAAGACGCAGAGTCCTGTTGAGTGTGGGGTTGCGTAAAGGCTCCCCCAGGGAGTTCAGGTGTACCCAAAGGCTTCCGCTGAGAGCACTTTTTGATGGCAGAAAGTGGCACCGTACGTGTTTTTTCGGGTCTAACTCGGGTTCAGGTTCTTGTTGCGGTTAGGGTTATGTTTAGGGTTGTTAGGAAAGAGTGAAGACGCAGAGTCCTGTTGAGTGTGGGGTTGCGTAAAGGCTCCCCCAGGGAGTTCAGGTGTACCCAAAGGCTTCCACTGAGAGCACTTTTGGATGGCAGAAAGTGGCACCGTACGTGTTTTTTCGGGTCTAACTCGGGTTGAGCTTCTTGTTGCGGTTAGGGTTATGTTTAGGGTTGTTAGGAAAGAGTGAAGACGCAGAGTCCTGTTGAGTGTGGGGTTGCGTAAAGGCTCCCCCAGGGAGTTCAGGTGTACCCAAAGGCTTCCGCTGAGAGCACTTTTTGATGGCAGAAAGTGGCACCGTACGTGTTTTTTCGGGTCTGACTCGGGTTCAGCTTCTTGTTCCGGTTAGGGTTATGTTTAGGGTTGTTAGGAAAGAGTGAAGACGCAGAGTCCTGTTGAGTGTGGGGTTGCGTAAAGGCTCCCCCAGGTAGTTCAGGTGTACCCAAAGGCTTCCGCTGAGAGCACTTTTTGATGGCAGAAAGTGGCTCCGTACGTGTTTTTTCGGGTCTAACTCGGGTTCAGGTTCTTGTTGCGGTTAGGGTTATGTTTAGGGTTGTTAGGAAAGAGTGAAGACGCAGAGTCCTGTTGAGTGTGGGGTTGCGTAAAGGCTCCCCCAGGGAGTTCAGGTGTACCCAAAGGCTTCCGCTGAGAGCACTTTTTGATGGCAGAAAGTGGCTCCGTACGTGTTTTTTCGGGTCTAACTCGGGTTGAGCTTCTTGTTGCGGTTAGGGTTATGTTTAGGGTTGTTAGGAAAGAGTGAAGACGCAGAGTCCTGTTGAGTGTGGGGTTGCGTAAAGGCTCCCCCAGGGAGTTCAGGTGTACCCAAAGGCTTCCGCTCAGAGCACTTTTTGATGGCAGAAAGTGGCACCGTACGTGTTTTTTCGGGTCTAACTCGGGTTCAGCTTCTTGTTCCGGTTAGGGTTATGTTTAGGGTTGTTAGGAAAGAGTGAAGACGCAGAGTCCTGTTGAGTGTGGGGTTGCGTAAAGGCTCCCCCAGGGAGTTCAGGTGTACCCAAAGGCTTCCGCTGAGAGCACTTTTTGATGGCAGAAAGTGGCACCGTACGTGTTTTTTCGGGTCTAACTCGGGTTCAGGTTCTTGTTGCGGTTAGGGTTATGTTTAGGGTTGTTAGGAAAGAGTGAAGACGCAGAGTCCTGTTGAGTGTGGGGTTGCGTAAAGGCTCCCCCAGGGAGTTCAGGTGTACCCAAAGGCTTCCGCTGAGAGCACTTTTTGATGGCAGAAAGTGGCACCGTACGTGTTTTTTCGGGTCTAACTCGGGTTCAGCTTCTTGTTCCGGTTAGGGTTATGTTTAGGGTTGTTAGGAAAGAGTGAAGACGCAGAGTCCTGTTGAGTGTGGGGTTGCGTAAAGGCTCCCCCAGGGAATTCAGGTGTACCCAAAGGCTTCCGCTGAGAGCACTTTTTAATGACAGAAAGTGACACCGTACGTGTGTTTTCGGGTCTAACTCGGGTTGAGCTTCTTGTTCCGGTTAGGGTTATGTTTAGGGTTGTTAGGAAAGAGTGAAGACGCAGAGTCCTGTTGAGTGTGGGGTTGCGTAAAGGCTCCCCCAGGGAGTTCAGGTGTACCCAAAGGCTTCCGCTGAGAGCACTTTTTGATGGCAGAAAGTGGCACCGTACGTGTTTTTTCGGGTCTAACTCGGGTTGAGCTTCTTGTTGCGGTTAGGGTTATGTTTAGGGTTGTTAGGAAAGAGTGAAGACGCAGAGTCCTGTTGAGTGTGGGGTTGCGTAAAGGCTCCCCCAGGGAGTTCAGGTGTACCCAAAGGCTTCCGCTGAGAGCACTTTTGGATGGCAGAAAGTGGCACCGTACGTGTTTTTTCGGGTCTGACTCGGGTTCAGCTTCTTGTTCCGGTTAGGGTTATGTTTAGGGTTGTTAGGAAAGAGTGAAGACGCAGAGTCCTGTTAAGTGTGGGGTTGCGTAAAGGCTCCCCCAGGGAGTTCAGGTGTACCCAAAGGCTTCCGCTGAGAGCACTTTTTGATGGCAGAAAGTGGCACCGTACGTGTTTTTTCGGGTCTAACTCGGGTTCAGGTTCTTGTTGCGGTTAGGGTTATGTTTAGGGTTGTTAGGAAAGAGTGAAGACGCAGAGTCCTGTTGAGTGTGGGGTTGCGTAAAGGCTCCCCCAGGGAGTTCAGGTGTACCCAAAGGCTTCCGCTGAGAGCACTTTTTGATGGCAGAAAGTGGCTCCGTACGTGTTTTTTCGGGTCTAACTCGGGTTCAGCTTCTTGTTCCGGTTAGGGTTATGTTTAGGGTTGTTAGGAAAGAGTGAAGACGCAGAGTCCTGTTGAGTGTGGGGTTGCGTAAAGGCTCCCCCAGGGAGTTCAGGTGTACCCAAAGGCTTCCGCTGAGAGCACTTTTTGATGGCAGAAAGTGGCACCGTACGTGTTTTTTCGGGTCTAACTCGGGTTGAGCTTCTTGTTGCGGTTAGGGTTATGTTTAGGGTTGTTAGGAAAGAGTGAAGACGCAGAGTCCTGTTGAGTGTGGGGTTGCGTAAAGGCTCCCCCAGGGAGTTCAGGTGTACCCAAAGGCTTCCGCTGAGAGCACTTTTTGATGGCAGAAAGTGGCACCGTACGTGTTTTTTCGGGTCTAACTCGGGTTCAGCTTCTTGTTGCGGTTAGGGTTATGTTTAGGGTTGTTAGGAAAGAGTGAAGACGCAGAGTCCTGTTGAGTGTGGGGTTGCGTAAAGGCTCCCCCAGGGAGTTCAGGTGTACCCAAAGGCTTCCGCTGAGAGCACTTTTTGATGGCAGAAAGTGGCACCGTACGTGTTTTTTCGGGTCTAACTCGGGTTGAGCTTCTTGTTCCGGTTAGGGTTATGTTTAGGGTTGTTAGGAAAGAGTGAAGACGCAGAGTCCTGTTGAGTGTGGGGTTGCGTAAAGGCTCCCCCAGGATATTCAGGTGTACCCAAAGGCTTCCGCTGAGAGCACTTTTTAATGACAGAAAGTGACACCGTACGTGTGTTTTCGGGTCTAACTCGGGTTGAGCTTCTTGTTGCGGTTAGGGTTATGTTTAGGGTTGTTAGGAAAGAGTGAAGACGCAGAGTCCTGTTGAGTGTGGGGTTGCGGAAAGGCTCCCCCAGGGAGTTCAGGTGTACCCAAAGGCTTCCGCTGAGAGCACTTTTTGATGGCAGAAAGTGGCACCGTACGTGTTTTTTCGGGTCTAACTCGGGTTCAGCTTCTTGTTGCGGTTAGGGTTATGTTTAGGGTTGTTAGGAAAGAGTGAAGACGCAGAGTCCTGTTGAGTGTGGGGTTGCGTAAAGGCTCCCCCAGGGAGTTCAGGTGTACCCAAAGGCTTCCGCTGAGAGCACTTTTTGATGGCAGAAAGTGGCACCGTACGTGTTTTTTCGGGTCTAACTCGGGTTCAGCTTCTTGTTGCGGTTAGGGTTATGTTTAGGGTTGTTAGGAAAGAGTGAAGACGCAGAGTCCTGTTAAGTGTGGGGTTGCGTAAAGGCTCCCCCAGGGAATTCAGGTGTACCCAAAGGCTTCCGCTGAGAGCACTTTTTGATGGCAGAAAGTGGCACCGTACGTGTTTTTTCGGGTCTAACTCGGGTTCAGGTTCTTGTTGCGGTTAGGGTTATGTTTAGGGTTGTTAGGAAAGAGTGAAGACGCAGAGTCCTGTTGAGTGTGGGGTTGCGTAAAGGCTCCCCCAGGGAGTTCAGGTGTACCCAAAGGCTTCCGCTGAGAGCACTTTTTGATGGCAGAAAGTGGCACCGTACGTGTTTTTTCGGGTCTAACTCGGGTTCAGCTTCTTGTTGCGGTTAGGGTTATGTTTAGGGTTGTTAGGAAAGAGTGAAGACGCAGAGTCCTGTTGAGTGTGGGGTTGCGTAAAGGCTCCCCCAGGGAGTTCAGGTGTACCCAAAGGCTTCCGCTGAGAGCACTTTTTGATGGCAGAAAGTGGCACCGTACGTGTTTTTTCGGGTCTAACTCGGGTTCAGCTTCTTGTTGCGGTTAGGGTTATGTTTAGGGTTGTTAGGAAAGAGTGAAGACGCAGAGTCCTGTTGAGTGTGGGGTTGCGTAAAGGCTCCCCCAGGGAGTTCAGGTGTACCCAAAGGCTTCCGCTGAGAGCACTTTTTGATGGCAGAAAGTGGCACCGTACGTGTTTTTTCGGGTCTAACTCGGGTTGAGCTTCTTGTTGCGGTTAGGGTTATGTTTAGGGTTGTTAGGAAAGAGTGAAGACGCAGAGTCCTGTTGAGTGTGGGGTTGCGTAAAGGCTCCCCCAGGGAGTTCAGGTGTACCCAAAGGCTTCCGCTGAGAGCACTTTTTGATGGCAGAAAGTGGCACCGTACGTGTTTTTTCGGGTCTAACTCGGGTTGAGCTTCTTGTTGCGGTTAGGGTTATGTTTAGGGTTGTTAGGAAAGAGTGAAGACGCAGAGTCCTGTTGAGTGTCGGGTTGCGTAAAGGCTCCCCCAGGGAGTTCAGGTGTACCCAAAGGCTTCCGCTGAGAGCACTTTTGGATGGCAGAAAGTGGCACCGTACGTGTTTTTTCGGGTCTAACTCGGGTTGAGCTTCTTGTTGCGGTTAGGGTTATGTTTAGGGTTGTTAGGAAAGAGTGAAGACGCAGAGTCCTGTTGAGTGTGGGGTTGCGTAAAGGCTCCCCCAGGGAGTTCAGGTGTACCCAAAGGCTTCCGCTGAGAGCACTTTTTGATGGCAGAAAGTGGCACCGTACGTGTTTTTTCGGGTCTAACTCGGGTTCAGCTTCTTGTTGCGGTTAGGGTTATGTTTAGGGTTGTTAGGAAAGAGTGAAGACGCAGAGTCCTGTTGAGTGTGGGGTTGCGTAAAGGCTCCCCCAGGGAGTTCAGGTGTACCCAAAGGCTTCCGCTGAGAGCACTTTTTGATGGCAGAAAGTGGCACCGTACGTGTTTTTTCGGGTCTAACTCGGGTTCAGCTTCTTGTTGCGGTTAGGGTTATGTTTAGGGTTGTTAGGAAAGAGTGAAGACGCAGAGTCCTGTTGAGTGTGGGGTTGCGTAAAGGCTCCCCCAGGGAGTTCAGGTGTACCCAAAGGCTTCCGCTGAGAGCACTTTTTGATGGCAGAAAGTGGCACCGTACGTGTTTTTTCGGGTCTAACTCGGGTTCAGCTTCTTGTTCCAGTTAGGGTTATGTTTAGGGTTGTTAGGAAAGAGTGAAGACGCAGAGTCCTGTTGAGTGTGGGGTTGCGTAAAGGCTCCCCCAGGGAGTTCAGGTGTACCCAAAGGCTTCCGCTGAGAGCACTTTTTGATGGCAGAAAGTGGCACCGTACGTGTTTTTTCGGGTCTAACTCGGGTTCAGGTTCTTGTTGCGGTTAGGGTTATGTTTAGGGTTGTTAGGAAAGAGTGAAGACGCAGAGTCCTGTTGAGTGTGGGGTTGCGTAAAGGCTCCCCCAGGGAGTTCAGGTGTACCCAAAGGCTTCCGCTGAGAGCACTTTTTGATGGCAGAAAGTGGCACCGTACGTGTTTTTTCGGGTCTAACTCGGGTTCAGGTTCTTGTTGCGGTTAGGGTTATGTTTAGGGTTGTTAGGAAAGAGTGAAGACGCAGAGTCCTGTTGAGTGTGGGGTTGCGTAAAGGCTCCCCCAGGGAGTTCAGGTGTACCCAAAGGCTTCCGCTGAGAGCACTTTTTGATGGCAGAAAGTGGCACCGTACGTGTTTTTTCGGGTCTAACTCGGGTTGAGCTTCTTGTTGCGGTTAGGGTTATGTTTAGGGTTGTTAGGAAAGAGTGAAGACGCAGAGTCCTGTTGAGTGTGGGGTTGCGTAAAGGCTCCCCCAGGGAGTTCAGGTGTACCCAAAGGCTTCCGCTGAGAGCACTTTTTGATGGCAGAAAGTGGCACCGTACGTGTTTTTTCGGGTCTAACTCGGGTTCAGCTTCTTGTTGCGGTTAGGGTTATGTTTAGGGTTGTTAGGAAAGAGTGAAGACGCAGAGTCCTGTTGAGTGTGGGGTTGCGTAAAGGCTCCCCCAGGGAGTTCAGGTGTACCCAAAGGCTTCCGCTGAGAGCACTTTTTGATGGCAGAAAGTGGCACCGTACGTGTTTTTTCGGGTCTAACTCGGGTTGAGCTTCTTGTTGCGGTTAGGGTTATGTTTAGGGTTGTTAGGAAAGAGTGAAGACGCAGAGTCCTGTTGAGTGTGGGGTTGCGTAAAGGCTCCCCCAGGGAGTTCAGGTGTACCCAAAGGCTTCCGCTGAGAGCACTTTTTGATGGCAGAAAGTGGCACCGTACGTGTTTTTTCGGGTCTAACTCGGGTTCAGGTTCTTGTTGCGGTTAGGGTTATGTTTAGGGTTGTTAGGAAAGAGTGAAGACGCAGAGTCCTGTTGAGTGTGGGGTTGCGTAAAGGCTCCCCCAGGGAGTTCAGGTGTACCCAAAGGCTTCCGCTGAGAGCACTTTTTGATGGCAGAAAGTGGCACCGTACGTGTTTTTTCGGGTCTAACTCGGGTTGAGCTTCTTGTTGCGGTTAGGGTTATGTTTAGGGTTGTTAGGAAAGAGTGAAGACGCAGAGTCCTGTTGAGTGTGGGGTTGCGTAAAGGCTCCCCCAGGGAGTTCAGGTGTACCCAAAGGCTTCCGCTGAGAGCACTTTTTGATGGCAGAAAGTGGCACCGTACGTGTTTTTTCGGGTCTAACTCGGGTTCAGGTTCTTGTTGCGGTTAGGGTTATGTTTAGGGTTGTTAGGAAAGAGTGAAGACGCAGAGTCCTGTTGAGTGTGGGGTTGCGTAAAGGCTCCCCCAGGGAGTTCAGGTGTACCCAAAGGCTTCCGCTGAGAGCACTTTTTGATGGCAGAAAGTGGCACCGTACGTGTTTTTTCGGGTCTAACTCGGGTTGAGCTTCTTGTTGCGGTTAGGGTTATGTTTAGGGTTGTTAGGAAAGAGTGAAGACGCAGAGTCCTGTTGAGTGTGGGGTTGCGTAAAGGCTCCCCCAGGGAGTTCAGGTGTACCCAAAGGCTTCCGCTGAGAGCACTTTTTGATGGCAGAAAGTGGCACCGTACGTGTTTTTTCGGGTCTAACTCGGGTTCAGCTTCTTGTTGCGGTTAGGGTTATGTTTAGGGTTGTTAGGAAAGAGTGAAGACGCAGAGTCCTGTTGAGTGTGGGGTTGCGTAAAGGCTCCCCCAGGGAGTTCAGGTGTACCCAAAGGCTTCCGCTGAGAGCACTTTTTGATGGCAGAAAGTGGCACCGTACGTGTTTTTTCGGGTCTAACTCGGGTTCAGCTTCTTGTTCCGGTTAGGGTTATGTTTAGGGTTGTTAGGAAAGAGTGAAGACGCAGAGTCCTGTTGAGTGTGGGGTTGCGTAAAGGCTCCCCCAGGGAGTTCAGGTGTACCCAAAGGCTTCCGCTGAGAGCACTTTTTGATGGCAGAAAGTGGCACCGTACGTGTTTTTTCGGGTCTAACTCGGGTTCAGCTTCATGTTGCGGTTAGGGTTATGTTTAGGGTTGTTAGGAAAGAGTGAAGACGCAGAGTCCTGTTGAGTGTGGGGTTGCGTAAAGGCTCCCCCAGGGAGTTCAGGTGTACCCAAAGGCTTCCGCTCAGAGCACTTTTTGATGGCAGAAAGTGGCACCGTACGTGTTTTTTCGGGTCTAACTCGGGTTCAGCTTCTTGTTCCGGTTAGGGTTATGTTTAGGGTTGTTAGGAAAGAGTGAAGGCGCAGAGTCCTGTTGAGTGTGGGGTTGCGTAAAGGCTCCCCCAGGGAGTTCAGGTGTACCCAAAGGCTTCCGCTGAGAGCACTTTTTGATGGCAGAAAGTGGCACCGTACGTGTTTTTTCGGGTCTAACTCGGGTTCAGCTTCTTGTTGCGGTTAGGGTTATGTTTAGGGTTGTTAGGAAAGAGTGAAGGCGCAGAGTCCTGTTGAGTGTGGGGTTGCGTAAAGGCTCCCCCAGGGAGTTCAGGTGTACCCAAAGGCTTCCGCTGAGAGCACTTTTTGATGGCAGAAAGTGGCACCGTACGTGTTTTTTCGGGTCTAACTCGGGTTCAGCTTCTTGTTCCGGTTAGGGTTATGTTTAGGGTTGTTAGGAAAGAGTGAAGACGCAGAGTCCTGTTGAGTGTGGGGTTGCGTAAAGGCTCCCCCAGGGAGTTCAGGTGTACCCAAAGGCTTCCGCTGAGAGCACTTTTTGATGGCAGAAAGTGGCACCGTACGTGTTTTTTCGGGTCTAACTCGGGTTGAGCTTCTTGTTCCGGTTAGGGTTATGTTTAGGGTTGTTAGGAAAGAGTGAAGACGCAGAGTCCTGTTGAGTGTGGGGTTGCGTAAAGGCTCCCCCAGGGAGTTCAGGTGTACCCAAAGGCTTCTGCTGAGAGCACTTTTTGATGGCAGAAAGTGGCACCGTACGTGTTTTTTCGGGTCTAACTCGGGTTCAGCTTCTTGTTGCGGTTAGGGTTATGTTTAGGGTTGTTAGGAAAGAGTGAAGACGCAGAGTCCTGTTGAGTGTGGGGTTGCGTAAAGGCTCCCCCAGGGAGTTCAGGTGTACCCAAAGGCTTCCGCTGAGAGCACTTTTTGATGGCAGAAAGTGGCACCGTACGTGTTTTTTCGGGTCTAACTCGGGTTGAGCTTCTTGTTCCGGTTAGGGTTATGTTTAGGGTTGTTAGGAAAGAGTGAAGACGCAGAGTCCTGTTGAGTGTGGGGTTGCGTAAAGGCTCCCCCAGGGAGTTCAGGTGTACCCAAAGGCTTCCGCTCAGAGCACTTTTTGATGGCAGAAAGTGGCACCGTACGTGTTTTTTCGGGTCTAACTCGGGTTCAGCTTCTTGTTGCGGTTAGGGTTATGTTTAGGGTTGTTAGGAAAGAGTGAAGACGCAGAGTCCTGTTGAGTGTGGGGTTGCGTAAAGGCTCCCCCAGGGAGTTCAGGTGTACCCAAAGGCTTCCGCTGAGAGCACTTTTTGATGGCAGAAAGTGGCACCGTACGTGTTTTTTCGGGTCTAACTCGGGTTCAGCTTCTTGTTGCGGTTAGGGTTATGTTTAGGGTTGTTAGGAAAGAGTGAAGACGCAGAGTCCTGTTGAGTGTGGGGTTGCGTAAAGGCTCCCCCAGGGAATTCAGGTGTACCCAAAGGCTTCCGCTGAGAGCACTTTTGGATGGCAGAAAGTGGCACCGTACGTGTTTTTTCGGGTCTAACTCAGGTTCAGCTTCATGTTGCGGTTAGGGTTATGTTTAGGGTTGTTAGGAAAGAGTGAAGACGCAGAGTCCTGTTGAGTGTGGGGTTGTGTAAAGGCTCCCCCAGGGAGTTCAGGTGTACCCAAAGGCTTCCGCTGAGAGCACTTTTTGATTGCAGAAAGTGGCACCGTACGTGTTTTTTCGGGTCTAACTCGGGTTCAGCTTCTTGTTCCGGTTAGGGTTATGTTTCGGGTTGTTAGGAAAGAGTGAAGACGCAGAGTCCTGTTGAGTGTGGGGTTGCGTAAAGGCTCCCCCAGGGAGTTCAGGTGTACCCAAAGGCTTCCGCTGAGAGCACTTTTGGATGGCAGAAAGTGGCACCGTACGTGTTTTTTCGGGTCTAATTCGGGTTCAGCTTCTTGTTGCGGTTAGGGTTATGTTTAGGGTTGTTAGGAAAGAGTGAAGGCGCAGAGTCCTGTTGAGTGTGGGGTTGCGTAAAGGCTCCCCCAGGGAGTTCAGGTGTACCCAAAGGCTTCCGCTGAGAGCACTTTTTGATGGCAGAAAGTGGCACCGTACGTGTTTTTTCGGGTCTAACTCGGGTTCAGCTTCTTGTTCCGGTTAGGGTTATGTTTAGGGTTGTTAGGAAAGAGTGAAGACGCAGAGTCCTGTTGAGTGTGGGGTTGCGTAAAGGCTCCCCCAGGGAGTTCAGGTGTACCCAAAGGCTTCCGCTGAGAGCACTTTTTGATGGCAGAAAGTGGCACCGTACGTGTTTTTTCGGGTCTAACTCGGGTTCAGCTTCATGTTGCGGTTAGGGTTATGTTTAGGGTTGTTAGGAAAGAGTGAAGACGCAGAGTCCTGTTGAGTGTGGGGTTGCGTAAAGGCTCCCCCAGGGAGTTCAGGTGTACCCAAAGGCTTCCGCTCAGAGCACTTTTTGATGGCAGAAAGTGGCACCGTACGTGTTTTTTCGGGTCTAACTCGGGTTCAGCTTCTTGTTCCGGTTAGGGTTATGTTTAGGGTTGTTAGGAAAGAGTGAAGGCGCAGAGTCCTGTTGAGTGTGGGGTTGCGTAAAGGCTCCCCCAGGGAGTTCAGGTGTACCCAAAGGCTTCCGCTGAGAGCACTTTTTGATGGCAGAAAGTGGCACCGTACGTGTTTTTTCGGGTCTAACTCGGGTTCAGCTTCTTGTTGCGGTTAGGGTTATGTTTAGGGTTGTTAGGAAAGAGTGAAGACGCAGAGTCCTGTTGAGTGTGGGGTTGCGTAAAGGCTCCCCCAGGGAGTTCAGGTGTACCCAAAGGCTTCCGCTGAGAGCACTTTTTGATGGCAGAAAGTGGCACCGTACGTGTTTTTTCGGGTCTAACTCGGGTTGAGCTTCTTGTTCCGGTTAGGCTTATGTTTAGGGTTGTTAGGAAAGAGTGAAGACGCAGAGTCCTGTTGAGTGTGGGGTTGCGTAAAGGCTCCCCCAGGGAGTTCAGGTGTACCCAAAGGCTTCCGCTGAGAGCACTTTTTGATGGCAGAAAGTGGCACCGTACGTGTTTTTTCGGGTCTAACTCGGGTTGTGCTTCTTGTTCCGGTTAGGGTTATGTTTAGGGTTGTTAGGAAAGAGTGAAGACGCAGAGTCCTGTTGAGTGTGGGGTTGCGTAAAGGCTCCCCCAGGGAGTTCAGGTGTACCCAAAGGCTTCCGCTGAGAGCACTTTTTGATGGCAGAAAGTGGCACCGTACGTGTTTTTTCGGGTCTAACTCGGGTTCAGCTTCTTGTTGCGGTTAGGGTTATGTTTAGGGTTGTTAGGAAAGAGTGAAGACGCAGAGTCCTGTTGAGTGTGGGGTTGCGTAAAGGCTCCCCCAGGGAGTTCAGGTGTACCCAAAGGCTTCCGCTGAGAGCACTTTTTGATGGCAGAAAGTGGCACCGTACGTGTTTTTTCGGGTCTAACTCGGGTTGAGCTTCTTGTTCCGGTTAGGGTTATGTTTAGGGTTGTTAGGAAAGAGTGAAGACGCAGAGTCCTGTTGAGTGTGGGGTTGCGTAAAGGCTCCCCCAGGGAGTTCAGGTGTACCCAAAGGCTTCCGCTGAGAGCACTTTTTGATGGCAGAAAGTGGCACCGTACGTGTTTTTTCGGGTCTAACTCGGGTTGAGCTTCTTGTTCCGGTTAGGGTTATGTTTAGGGTTGTTAGGAAAGAGTGAAGACGCAGAGTCCTGTTGAGTGTGGGGTTGCGTAAAGGCTCCCCCAGGGAGTTCAGGTGTACCCAAAGGCTTCCGCTGAGAGCACTTTTTGATGGCAGAAAGTGGCACCGTACGTGTTTTTTCGGGTCTAACTCGGGTTCAGCTTCTTGTTGCGGTTAGGGTTATGTTTAGGGTTGTTAGGAAAGAGTGAAGACGCAGAGTCCTGTTGAGTGTGGGGTTGCGTAAAGGCTCCCCCAGGGAGTTCAGGTGTACCCAAAGGCTTCCGCTGAGAGCACTTTTTGATGGCAGAAAGTGGCACCGTACGTGTTTTTTCGGGTCTAACTCGGGTTGAGCTTCTTGTTGCGGTTAGGGTTATGTTTAGGGTTGTTAGGAAAGAGTGAAGACGCAGAGTCCTGTTGAGTGTGGGGTTGCGTAAAGGCTCCCCCAGGGAGTTCAGGTGTACCCAAAGGCTTCCGCTGAGAGCACTTTTTGATGGCAGAAAGTGGCACCGTACGTGTTTTTTCGGGTCTAACTCGGGTTCAGCTTCTTGTTCCGGTTAGGGTTGTGTTTAGGGTTGTTAGGAAAGAGTGAAGACGCAGAGTCCTGTTGAGTGTGGGGTTGCGTAAAGGCTCCCCCAGGGAGTTCAGGTGTACCCAAAGGCTTCCGCTGAAAGCACTTTTTGATGGCAGAAAGTGGCACCGTACGTCTTTTTTCGGGTCTAACTCGGGTTCAGCTTCTTGTTGCGGTTAGGGTTATCTTTAGGGTTGTTAGGAAAGAGTGAAGGCGCAGAGTCCTGTTGAGTGTGGGGTTGCGTAAAGGCTCCCCCAGGGAATTCAGGTGTACCCAAAGGCTTCCGCTGAGAGCACTTTTTGATGGCAGAAAGTGGCACCGTACGTGTTTTTTCGGGTCTAACTCGGGTTCAGCTTCTTGTTGCGGTTAGGGTTATGTTTAGGGTTGTTAGGAAAGAGTGAAGACGCAGAGTCCTGTTGAGTGTGGGGTTGCGTAAAGGCTCCCCCAGGGAGTTCAGGTGTACCCAAAGGCTTCCGCTGAGAGCACTTTTGGATGGCAGAAAGTGGCACCGTACGTGTTTTTTCGGGTCTAACTCGGGTTCAGCTTCTTGTTGCGGTTAGGGTTATGTTTAGGGTTGTTAGGAAAGAGTGAAGACGCAGAGTCCTGTTGAGTGTGGGGTTGCGGAAAGGCTCCCCCAGGGAGTTCAGGTGTACCCAAAGGCTTCCGCTGAGAGCACTTTTTGATGGCAGAAAGTGGCACCGTACGTGTTTTTTCGGGTCTAACTCGGGTTCAGCTTCTTGTTCCGGTTAGGGTTATGTTTAGGGTTGTTAGGAAAGAGTGAAGACGCAGAGTCCTGTTGAGTGTGGGGTTGCGTAAAGGCTCCCCCAGGGAGTTCAGGTGTACCCAAAGGCTTCCGCTGAGAGCACTTTTTGATGGCAGAAAGTGGCACCGTACGTGTTTTTTCGGGTCTAACTCGGGTTCAGCTTCATGTTGCGGTTAGGGTTATGTTTAGGGTTGTTAGGAAAGAGTGAAGACGCAGAGTCCTGTTGAGTGTGGGGTTGCGTAAAGGCTCCCCCAGGGAGTTCAGGTGTACCCAAAGGCTTCCGCTCAGAGCACTTTTTGATGGCAGAAAGTGGCACCGTACGTGTTTTTTCGGGTCTAACTCGGGTTCAGCTTCTTGTTCCGGTTAGGGTTATGTTTAGGGTTGTTAGGAAAGAGTGAAGGCGCAGAGTCCTGTTGAGTGTGGGGTTGCGTAAAGGCTCCCCCAGGGAGTTCAGGTGTACCCAAAGGCTTCCGCTGAGAGCACTTTTTGATGGCAGAAAGTGGCACCGTACGTGTTTTTTCGGGTCTAACTCGGGTTCAGCTTCTTGTTGCGGTTAGGGTTATGTTTAGGGTTGTTAGGAAAGAGTGAAGACGCAGAGTCCTGTTGAGTGTGGGGTTGCGTAAAGGCTCCCCCAGGGAGTTCAGGTGTACCCAAAGGCTTCCGCTGAGAGCACTTTTTGATGGCAGAAAGTGGCACCGTACGTGTTTTTTCGGGTCTAACTCGGGTTGAGCTTCTTGTTGCGGTTAGGGTTATGTTTAGGGTTGTTAGGAAAGAGTGAAGACGCAGAGTCCTGTTGAGTGTGGGGTTGCGTAAAGGCTCCCCCAGGGAGTTCAGGTGTACCCAAAGGCTTCCGCTGAGAGCACTTTTTGATGGCAGAAAGTGGCACCGTACGTGTTTTTTCGGGTCTAACTCGGGTTGTGCTTCTTGTTCCGGTTAGGGTTATGTTTAGGGTTGTTAGGAAAGAGTGAAGACGCAGAGTCCTGTTGAGTGTGGGGTTGCGTAAAGGCTCCCCCAGGGAGTTCAGGTGTACCCAAAGGCTTCCGCTGAGAGCACTTTTTGATGGCAGAAAGTGGCACCGTACGTGTTTTTTCGGGTCTAACTCGGGTTCAGCTTCTTGTTGCGGTTAGGGTTATGTTTAGGGTTGTTAGGAAAGAGTGAAGACGCAGAGTCCTGTTGAGTGTGGGGTTGCGTAAAGGCTCCCCCAGGGAGTTCAGGTGTACCCAAAGGCTTCCGCTGAGAGCACTTTTTGATGGCAGAAAGTGGCACCGTACGTGTTTTTTCGGGTCTAACTCGGGTTGAGCTTCTTGTTGCGGTTAGAGTTATGTTTAGGGTTGTTAGGAAAGAGTGAAGACGCAGAGTCCTGTTGAGTGTGGGGTTGCGTAAAGGCTCCCCCAGGGAGTTCAGGTGTACCCAAAGGCTTCCGCTGAGAGCACTTTTTGATGGCAGAAAGTGGCACCGTACGTGTTTTTTCGGGTCTAACTCGGGTTCAGCTTCATGTTGCGGTTAGGGTTATGTTTAGGGTTGTTAGGAAAGAGTGAAGACGCAGAGTCCTGTTGAGTGTGGGGTTGCGTAAAGGCTCCCCCAGGGAGTTCAGGTGTACCCAAAGGCTTCCGCTCAGAGCACTTTTTGATGGCAGAAAGTGGCACCGTACGTGTTTTTTCGGGTCTAACTCGGGTTCAGCTTCTTGTTCCGGTTAGGGTTATGTTTAGGGTTGTTAGGAAAGAGTGAAGGCGCAGAGTCCTGTTGAGTGTGGGGTTGCGGAAAGGCTCCCCCAGGGAGTTCAGGTGTACCCAAAGGCTTCCGCTGAGAGCACTTTTTGATGGCAGAAAGTGGCACCGTACGTGTTTTTTCGGGTCTAACTCGGGTTCAGCTTCTTGTTGCGGTTAGGGTTATGTTTAGGGTTGTTAGGAAAGAGTGAAGACGCAGAGTCCTGTTGAGTGTGGGGTTGCGTAAAGGCTCCCCCAGGGAGTTCAGGTGTACCCAAAGGCTTCCGCTGAGAGCACTTTTTGATGGCAGAAAGTGGCACCGTACGTGTTTTTTCGGGTCTAACTCGGGTTGAGCTTCTTGTTCCGGTTAGGGTTATGTTTAGGGTTGTTAGGAAAGAGTGAAGACGCAGAGTCCTGTTGAGTGTGGGGTTGCGTAAAGGCTCCCCCAGGGAGTTCAGGTGTACCCAAAGGCTTCCGCTGAGAGCACTTTTTGATGGCAGAAAGTGGCACCGTACGTGTTTTTTCGGGTCTAACTCGGGTTGAGCTTCTTGTTCCGGTTAGGGTTATGTTTAGGGTTGTTAGGAAAGAGTGAAGACGCAGAGTCCTGTTGAGTGTGGGGTTGCGTAAAGGCTCCCCCAGGGAGTTCAGGTGTACCCAAAGGCTTCCGCTGAGAGCACTTTTTGATGGCAGAAAGTGGCACCGTACGTGTTTTTTCGGGTCTAACTCGGGTTCAGCTTCTTGTTGCGGTTAGGGTTATGTTTAGGGTTGTTAGGAAAGAGTAAAGACGCAGAGTCCTGTTGAGTGTGGGGTTGCGTAAAGGCTCCCCCAGGGAGTTCAGGTGTACCCAAAGGCTTCCGCTGAGAGCACTTTTTGATGGCAGAAAGTGGCACCGTACGTGTTTTTTCGGGTCTAACTCGGGTTGAGCTTCTTGTTGCGGTTAGGGTTATGTTTAGGGTTGTTAGGAAAGAGTGAAGACGCAGAGTCCTGTTGAGTGTGGGGTTGCGTAAAGGCTCCCCCAGGGAGTTCAGGTGTACCCAAAGGCTTCCGCTGAGAGCACTTTTTGATGGCAGAAAGTGGCACCGTACGTGTTTTTTCGGGTCTAACTCGGGTTGAGCTTCTTGTTGCGGTTAGGGTTATGTTTAGGGTTGTTAGGAATGAGTGAAGATGCAGAGTCCTGTTGAGTGTGGGGTTGCGTAAAGGCTCCCCCAGGGAGTTCAGGTGTACCCAAAGGCTTCCGCTGAGAGCACTTTTTGATGGCAGAAAGTGGCACCGTACGTGTTTTTTCGGGTCTAACTCGGGTTCAGCTTCTTGTTCCGGTTAGGGTTGTGTTTAGGGTTGTTAGGAAAGAGTGAAGACGCAGAGTCCTGTTGAGTGTGGGGTTGCGTAAAGGCTCCCCCAGGGAGTTCAGGTGTACCCAAAGGCTTCCGCTGAGAGCACTTTTTGATGGCAGAAAGTGGCACCGTACGTCTTTTTTCGGGTCTAACTCGGGTTCAGCTTCTTGTTGCGGTTAGGGTTATCTTTAGGGTTGTTAGGAAAGAGTGAAGACGCAGAGTCCTGTTGAGTGTGGGGTTGCGTAAAGGCTCCCCCAGGGAATTCAGGTGTACCCAAAGGCTTCCGCTGAGAGCACTTTTTGATGGCAGAAAGTGGCACCGTACGTGTTTTTTCGGGTCTAACTCGGGTTCAGCTTCTTGTTGCGGTTAGGGTTATGTTTAGGGTTGTTAGGAAAGAGTGAAGACGCAGAGTCCTGTTGAGTGTGGGGTTGCGTAAAGGCTCCCCCAGGGAGTTCAGGTGTACCCAAAGGCTTCCGCTGAGAGCACTTTTGGATGGCAGAAAGTGGCACCGTACGTGTTTTTTCGGGTCTAACTCGGGTTCAGCTTCTTGTTGCGGTTAGGGTTATGTTTAGGGTTGTTAGGAAAGAGTGAAGACGCAGAGTCCTGTTGAGTGTGGGGTTGCGGAAAGGCTCCCCCAGGGAGTTCAGGTGTACCCAAAGGCTTCCGCTGAGAGCACTTTTTGATGGCAGAAAGTGGCACCGTACGTGTTTTTTCGGGTCTAACTCGGGTTGAGCTTCTTGTTCCGGTTAGGGTTATGTTTAGGGTTGTTAGGAAAGAGTGAAGACGCAGTGTCCTGTTGAGTGTGGGGTTGCGTAAAGGCTCCCCCAGGGAGTTCAGGTGTACCCAAAGGCTTCCGCTGAGAGCACTTTTGGATGGCAGAAAGTGGCACCGTACGTGTTTTTTCGGGTCTAACTCGGGTTCAGCTTCATGTTGCGGTTAGGGTTATGTTTAGGGTTGTTAGGAAAGAGTGAAGACGCAGAGTCCTGTTGAGTGTGGGGTTGCGTAAAGGCTCCCCCAGGGAGTTCAGGTGTACCCAAAGGCTTCCGCTGAGAGCACTTTTTGATGGCAGAAAGTGGCACCGTACGTGTTTTTTCGGGTCTAACTCGGGTTGAGCTTCTTGTTCCGGTTAGGGTTATGTTTAGGGTTGTTAGGAAAGAGTGAAGGCGCAGAGTCCTGTTGAGTGTGGGGTTGCGTAAAGGCTCCCCCAGGGAGTTCAGGTGTACCCAAAGGCTTCCGCTGAGAGCACTTTTTGATGGCAGAAAGTGGCACCGTACGTGTTTTTTCGGGTCTAACTCGGGTTCAGCTTCTTGTTGCGGTTAGGGTTATGTTTAGGGTTGTTAGGAAAGAGTGAAGACGCAGAGTCCTGTTGAGTGTGGGGTTGCGTAAAGGCTCCCCCAGGGAGTTCAGGTGTACCCAAAGGCTTCCGCTGAGAGCACTTTTGGATGGCAGAAAGTGGCACCGTACGTGTTTTTTCGGGTCTAATTCGGGTTCAGCTTCTTGTTGCGGTTAGGGTTATGTTTAGGGTTGTTAGGAAAGAGTGAAGACGCAGAGTCCTGTTGAGTGTGGGGTTGCGTAAAGGCTCCCCCAGGGAGTTCAGGTGTACCCAAAGGCTTCCGCTGAGAGCACTTTTGGATGGCAGAAAGTGGCACCGAACGTGTTTTTTCGGGTCTAACTCGGGTTCAGCTTCTTGTTCCGGTTAGGGTTGTGTTTAGGGTTGTTAGGAAAGAGTGAAGACGTAGAGTCCTGTTGAGTGTGGGGTTGCGTAAAGACTCCCCCAGGGAGTTCAGGTGTACCCAAAGGCTTCCGCTGAGAGCACTTTTTGATGGCAGAAAGTGGCACCGTACGTGTTTTTTCGGGTCTAACTCGGGTTCAGCTTCTTGTTGCGGTTAGGGTTATGTTTAGGGTTGTTAGGAAAGAGTGAAGACGCAGAGTCCTGTTGAGTGTGGGGTTGCGTAAAGGCTCCCCCAGGGAGTTCAGGTGTACCCAAAGGCTTCCGCTGAGAGCACTTTTTGATGGCAGAAAGTGGCACCGTACGTGTTTTTTCGGGTCTAACTCGGGTTGAGCTTCTTGTTGCGGTTAGGGTTATGTTTAGGGTTGTTAGGAAAGAGTGAAGACGCAGAGTCCTGTTGAGTGTGGGGTTGCGTAAAGGCTCCCCCAGGGAGTTCAGGTGTACCCAAAGGCTTCCGCTGAGAGCACTTTTTGATGGCAGAAAGTGGCACCGTACGTGTTTTTTCGGGTCTAACTCGGGTTCAGCTTCTTGTTGCGGTTAGGGTTATGTTTAGGGTTGTTAGGAAAGAGTGAAGACGCAGAGTCCTGTTGAGTGTGGGGTTGCGTAAAGGCTCCCCCAGGGAGTTCAGGTGTACCGAAAGGCTTCCGCTGAGAGCACTTTTTGATGGCAGAAAGTGGCACCGTACGTGTTTTTTCGGGTCTAACTCGGGTTGAGCTTCTTGTTCCGGTTAGGGTTATGTTTAGGGTTGTTAGGAAAGAGTGAAGGCGCAGAGTCCTGTTGAGTGTGGGGTTGCGTAAAGGCTCCCCCAGGGAATTCAGGTGTACCCAAAGGCTTCCGCTGAGAGCACTTTTTGATGGCAGAAAGTGGCACCGTACGTGTTTTTTCGGGTCTAACTCGGGTTGAGCTTCTTGTTGCGGTTAGGGTTATGTTTAGGGTTGTTAGGAAAGAGTGAAGACGCAGAGTCCTGTTGAGTGTGGGGTTGCGTAAAGGCTCCCCCAGGGAGTTCAGGTGTACCCAAAGGCTTCCGCTGAGAGCACTTTTTGATGTCAGAAAGTGGCACCGTACGTGTTTTTTCGGGTCTAACTCGGGTTCAGCTTCTTGTTGCGGTTAGGGTTATGTTTAGGGTTGTTAGGAAAGAGTGAAGACGCAGAGTCCTGTTGAGTGTGGGGTTGCGTAAAGGCTCCCCCAGGGAGGTCAGGTGTACCCAAAGGCTTCCGCTGAGAGCACTTTTTGATGGCAGAAAGTGGCACCGTACGTGTTTTTTCGGGTCTAACTCGGGTTCAGCTTCATGTTGCGGTTAGGGTTATGTTTAGGGTTGTTAGGAAAGAGTGAAGACGCAGAGTCCTGTTGAGTGTGGGGTTGCGTAAAGGCTCCCTCAGGGAGTTCAGGTGTACCCAAAGGCTTCCGCTGAGAGCACTTTTTGATGGCAGAAAGTGGCACCGTACGTGTTTTTTCGGGTCTAACTCGGGTTCAGCTTCTTGTTGCGGTTAGGGTTATGTTTAGGGTTGTTAGGAAAGAGTGAAGACGCAGAGTCCTGTTGAGTGTGGGGTTGCGTAAAGGCTCCCCCAGGGAGTTCAGTTGTACCCAAAGGCTTCCGCTGAGAACACTTTTTGATGGCAGAAAGTGGCACCGTACGTGTTTTTTCGGGTCTAACTCGGGTTCAGCTTCTTGTTGCGGTTAGGGTTATGTTTAGGGTTGTTAGGAAAGAGTGAAGACGCAGAGTCCTGTTGAGTGTGGGGTTGCGTAAAGGCTCCCCCAGGGAGTTCAGGTGTACCCAAAGGCTTCCGCTGAGAGCACTTTTGGATGGCAGAAAGTGGCACCGTACGTGTTTTTTCGGGTCTAACTCGGGTTCAGCTTCTTGTTCGGTTAGGGTTATGTTTAGGGTTGTTAGGAAAGAGTGAAGACGCAGAGTCCTGTTGAGTGTGGGGTTGCGTAAAGGCTCCCCCAGGGAGTTCAGGTGTACCCAAAGGCTTCCGCTGAGAGCACTTTTTGATGGCAGAAAGTGGCACCGTACGTGTTTTTTCGGGTCTAACTCGGGTTGAGCTTCTTGTTGCGGTTAGGGTTATGTTTAGGGTTGTTAGGAAAGAGTGAAGACGCAGAGTCCTGTTGAGTGTGGGGTTGCGTAAAGGCTCCCCCAGGGAGTTCAGGTGTACCCAAAGGCTTCCGCTGAGAGCACTTTTGGATGGCAGAAAGTGGCACCGTACGTGTTTTTTCGGGTCTAACTCGGGTTCAGCTTCTTGTTGCGGTTAGGGTTATGTTTAGGGTTGTTAGGAAAGAGTGAAGACACAGAGTCCTGTTGAGTGTGGGGTTGCGTAAAGGCTCCCCCAGGGAGTTCAGGTGTACCCAAAGGCTTCCGCTGAGAGCACTTTTGGATGGCAGAAAGTGGCACCGTACGTGTTTTTTCGGGTCTAACTCGGGTTGAGCTTCTTGTTGCGGTTAGGGTTATGTTTAGGGTTGTTAGGAAAGAGTGAAGACGCAGAGTCCTGTTGAGTGTGGGGTTGCGTAAAGGCTCCCCCAGGGAGTTCAGGTGTACCCAAAGGCTTCCGCTGAGAGCACTTTTTGATGGCAGAAAGTGGCACCGTACGTGTTTTTTCGGGTCTAACTCGGGTTGAGCTTCTTGTTCCGGTTAGGGTTATGTTTAGGGTTGTTAGGAAAGAGTGAAGACGCAGAGTCCTGTTGAGTGTGGGGTTGCGTAAAGGCTCCCCCAGGGAGTTCAGGTGTACCCAAAGGCTTCCGCTGAGAGCACTTTTTGATGGCAGAAAGTGGCACCGTACGTGTTTTTTCGGGTCTAACTCGGGTTGAGCTTCTTGTTGCGGTTAGGGTTATGTTTAGGGTTGTTAGGAAAGAGTGAAGACGCAGAGTCCTGTTGAGTGTGGGGTTGCGTAAAGGCTCCCCCAGGGAGTTCAGGTGTACCCAAAGGCTTCCGCTGAGAGCACTTTTTGATGGCAGAAAGTGGCACCGTACGTGTTTTTTCGGGTCTAACTCGGGTTCAGCTTCTTGTTGCGGTTAGGGTTATGTTTAGGGTTGTTAGGAAAGAGTGAAGACGCAGAGTCCTGTTGAGTGTGGGGTTGCGTAAAGGCTCCCCCAGGGAGTTCAGGTGTACCCAAAGGCTTCCGCTGAGAGCACTTTTTGATGGCAGAAAGTGGCACCGTACGTGTTTTTTCGGGTCTAACTCGGGTTCAGCTTCTTGTTGCGGTTAGGGTTATGTTTAGGGTTGTTAGGAAAGAGTGAAGACGCAGAGTCCTGTTGAGTGTGGGGTTGCGTAAAGGCTCCCCCAGGGAGTTCAGGTGTACCCAAAGGCTTCCGCTGAGAGCACTTTTGGATGGCAGAAAGTGGCACCGTACGTGTTTTTTCGGGTCTAACTCGGGTTCAGCTTCTTGTTCCGGTTAGGGTTATGTTTAGGGTTGTTAGGAAAGAGTGAAGACGCAGAGTCCTGTTGAGTGTGGGGTTGCGTAAAGGCTCCCCCAGGGAGTTCAGGTGTACCCAAAGGCTTCCGCTGAGAGCACTTTTGGATGGCAGAAAGTGGCACCGTACGTGTTTTTTCGGGTCTAACTCGGGTTCAGCTTCTTGTTGCGGTTAGGGTTATGTTTAGGGTTGTTAGGAAAGAGTGAAGACGCAGAGTCCTGTTGAGTGTGGGGTTGCGTAAAGGCTCCCCCAGGGAGTTCAGGTGTACCCAAAGGCTTCCGCTCAGAGCACTTTTGGATGGCAGAAAGTGGCACCGTACGTGTTTTTTCGGGTCTAACTCGGGTTCAGCTTCTTGTTGCGGTTAGGGTTATGTTTAGGGTTGTTAGGAAAGAGTGAAGACGCAGAGTCCTGTTGAGTGTGGGGTTGCGTAAAGGCTCCCCCAGGGAGTTCAGGTGTACCCAAAGGCTTCCGCTGAGAGCACTTTTGGATGGCAGAAAGTGGCACCGTACGTGTTTTTTCGGGTCTAACTCGGGTTCAGCTTCTTGTTGCGGTTAGGGTTATGTTTAGGGTTGTTAGGAAAGAGTGAAGACGCAGAGTCCTGTTGAGTGTGGGGTTGCGTAAAGGCTCCCCCAGGGAGTTCAGGTGTACCCAAAGGCTTCCGCTGAGAGCACTTTTTGATGGCAGAAAGTGGCACCGTACGTGTTTTTTCGGGTCTAACTCGGGTTCAGCTTCTTGTTGCGGTTAGGGTTATGTTTAGGGTTGTTAGGAAAGAGTGAAGACGCAGAGTCCTGTTGAGTGTGGGGTTGCGTAAAGGCTCCCCCAGGGAGTTCAGGTGTACCCAAAGGCTTCCGCTGAGAGCACTTTTTGATGGCAGAAAGTGGCACCGTACGTGTTTTATCGGGTCTAACTCGGGTTGAGCTTCTTGTTCCGGTTAGGGTTATGTTTAGGGTTGTTAGGAAAGAGTGAAGACGCAGAGTCCTGTTGAGTGTGGGGTTGCGTAAAGGCTCCCCCAGGGAGTTCAGGTGTACCCAAAGGCTTCCGCTGAGAGCACTTTTTGATGGCAGAAAGTGGCACCGTACGTGTTTTTTCGGGTCTAACTCGGGTTCAGCTTCTTGTTGCGGTTAGGGTTATGTTTAGGGTTGTTAGGAAAGAGTGAAGACGCAGAGTCCTGTTGAGTGTGGGGTTGCGTAAAGGCTCCCCCAGGGAGTTCAGGTGTACCCAAAGGCTTCCGCTGAGAGCACTTTTTGATGGCAGAAAGTGGCACCGTACGTGTTTTTTCGGGTCTAACTCGGGTTGAGCTTCTTGTTGCGGTTAGGGTTATGTTTAGGGTTGTTAGGAAAGAGTGAAGACGCAGAGTCCTGTTGAGTGTGGGGTTGCGTAAAGGCTCCCCCAGGGAGTTCAGGTGTACCCAAAGGCTTCCGCTGAGAGCACTTTTTGATGGCAGAAAGTGGCACCGTACGTGTTTTTTCGGGTCTAACTCGGGTTGAGCTTCTTGTTCCGGTTAGGGTTATGTTTAGGGTTGTTAGGAAAGAGTGAAGACGCAGAGTCCTGTTGAGTGTGGGGTTGCGTAAAGGCTCCCCCAGGGAGTTCAGGTGTACCCAAAGGCTTCCGCTGAGAGCACTTTTTGATGGCAGAAAGTGGCACCGTACGTGTTTTTTCGGGTCTAACTCGGGTTCAGCTTCTTGTTGCGGTTAGGGTTATGTTTAGGGTTGTTAGGAAAGAGTGAAGACGCAGAGTCCTGCTGAGTGTGGGGTTGCGTAAAGGCTCCCCAAGGGAGTTCAGGTGTACCCAAAGGCTTCCGCTGAGAGCACTTTTTGACGGCAGAAAGTGGCACCGTACGTGTTTTTTCGGGTCTAACTCGGGTTCAGCTTCTTGTTGCGGTTAGGGTTATGTTTAGGGTTGTTAGAAAAGAGTGAAGACGCAGAGTCCTGTTGAGTGTGGGGTTGCGTAAAGGCTCCTCCAGGGAGTTCAGGTGTACCCAAAGGCTTCCGCTGAGAGCACTTTTTGATGGCAGAAAGTGGCACCGTACGTGTTTTTTCGGGTCTAAATCGGGTTGAGCTTCTTGTTCCGGTTAGGGTTATGTTTAGGGTTGTTAGGAAAGAGTGAAGGCGCAGAGTCCTGTTGAGTGTGGGGTTGCGTAAAGGCTCCCCCAGGGAATTCAGGTGTACCCAAAGGCTTCCGCTGAGAGCACTTTTGGATGGCAGAAAGTGGCACCGTACGTGTTTTTTCGGGTCTAACTCGGGTTGAGCTTCTTGTTGCGGTTAGGGTTATGTTTAGGGTTGTTAGGAAAGAGTGAAGACGCAGAGTCCTGTTGAGTGTGGGGTTGCGTAAAGGCTCCCCCAGGGAGTTCAGGTGTACCCAAAGGCTTCCGCTGAGAGCACTTTTGGATGGCAGAAAGTGGCACCGTACGTGTTTTTTCGGGTCTAACTCGGGTTCAGCTTCTTGTTGCGGTTAGGGTTATGTTTAGGGTTGTTAGGAAAGAGTGAAGACGCAGAGTCCTGCTGAGTGTGGGGTTGCGTAAAGGCTCCCCCAGGGAGTTCAGGTGTACCCAAAGGCTTCCGCTGAGAGCACTTTTTGATGGCAGGAAGTGGCACCGTACGTGTTTTTTCGGGTCTAAGTCGGGTTCAGCTTCTTGTTGCGGTTAGGGTTATGTTTAGGGTTGTTAGGAAAGAGTGAAGACGCAGAGTCCTGTTGAGTGTGGGGTTGCGTAAAGGCTCCCCCAGGGAGTTCAGGTGTACCCAAAGGCTTCCGCTGAGAGCACTTTTTGATGGCAGAAAGTGGCACCGTACGTGTTTTTTCGGGTCTAACTCGGGTTCAGCTTCGTGTTGCGGTTAGGGTTATGTTTAGGGTTGTTAGGAAAGAGTGAAGACACAGAGTCCTGTTGAGTGTGGGGTTGCGTAAAGGCTCCCCCAGGGAGTTCAGGTGTACCCAAAGGCTTCCGCTGAGAGCACTTTTTGATGGCAGAAAGTGGCACCGTACGTGTTTTTTCGGGTCTAACTCGGGTTCAGCTTCTTGTTGCGGTTAGGGTTATGTTTAGGGTTGTTAGGAAAGAGTGAAGACGCAGAGTCCTGTTGAGTGTGGGGTTGCGTAAAGGCTCCCCCAGGGAGTTCAGGTGTACCCAAAGGCTTCCGCTGAGAGCACTTTTTGATGGCAGAAAGTGGCACCGTACGTGTTTTTTCGGGTCTAACTCGGGTTCAGCTTCTTGTTGCGGTTAGGGTTATGTTTAGGGTTGTTAGGAAAGAGTGAAGACGCAGAGTCCTGCTGAGTGTGGGGTTGCGTAAAGGCTCCCCCAGGGAGTTCAGGTGTACCCAAAGGCTTCCGCTGAGAGCACTTTTTGATGGCAGAAAGTGGCACCGTACGTGTTTTTTCGGGTCTAACTCGGGTTCAGCTTCTTGTTGCGGTTAGGGTTATGTTTAGGGTTGTTAGGAAAGAGTGAAGACGCAGAGTCCTGTTGAGTGTGGGGTTGCGTTAAGGCTCCCCCAGGGAGTTCAGGTGTACCCAAAGGCTTCCGCTGAGAGCACTTTTTGATGGCATAAAGTGGCACCGTACGTGTTTTTTCGGGTCTAACTCGGGTTCAGCTTCGTGTTGCGGTTAGGGTTATGTTTAGGGTTGTTAGGAAAGAGTGAAGACACAGAGTCCTGTTGAGTGTGGGGTTGCGTAAAGGCTCCCCCAGGGAGTTCAGGTGTACCCAAAGGCTTCCGCTGAGAGCACTTTTTGATGGCAGAAAGTGGCACCGTACGTGTTTTTTCGGGTCTAACTCGGGTTCAGCTTCTTGTTGCGGTTAGGGTTATGTTTAGGGTTGTTAGGAAAGAGTGAAGACGCAGAGTCCTGTTGAGTGTGGGGTTGCGTAAAGGCTCCCCCAGGGAGTTCAGGTGTACCCAAAGGCTTCCGCTGAGAGCACTTTTTGATGGCAGAAAGTGGCACCGTACGTGTTTTTTCGGGTCTAACTCGGGTTCAGCTTCTTGTTGCGGTTAGGGTTATGTTTAGGGTTGTTAGGAAAGAGTGAAGACGCAGAGTCCTGTTGAGTGTGGGGTTGCGTAAAGGCTCCCCCAGGGAGTTCAGGTGTACCCAAAGGCTTCCGCTGAGAGCACTTTTTGATGGCAGAAAGTGGCACCGT
>NW_028153555.1:312500-330000 GCF_964211835.1 Anser anser
TCAGCTTCTTGTTGCGGTTAGGGTTATGTTTAGGGTTGTTAGGAAAGAGTGAAGACGCAGAGTCCTGTTGAGTGAGGGGTTGCATAAAGGCTCCCCCAGGGAGTTCAGGTGTACCCAAAGGCTTCCGCTGAGAGCACTTTTTGATGGCAGAAAGTGGCACCGTACGTGTTTTTTCGGGTCTAACTCGGGTTCAGCTTCTTGTTGCGGTTAGGGTTATGTTTAGGGTTGTTAGGAAAGAGTGAAGGCGCAGAGTCCTGTTGAGTGTGGGGTTGCGTAAAGGCTCCCCCAGGGAGTTCAGGTGTACCCAAAGGCTTCTGCTGAGAGCACTTTTTGATGGCAGAAAGTGGCACCGTACGTGTTTTTTCGGGTCTAACTCGGGTTGAGCTTCTTGTTGCGGTTAGGGTTATGTTTAGGGTTGTTAGGAAAGAGTGAAGACGCAGAGTCCTGTTGAGTGTGGGGTTGCGTAAAGGCTCCCCCAGGGAGTTCAGGTGTACCCAAAGGCTTCCGCTGAGAGCACTTTTGGATGGCAGAAAGTGGCACCGTACGTGTTTTTTCGGGTCTAACTCGGGTTCAGCTTCTTGTTGCGGTTAGGGTTATGTTTAGGGTTGTTAGGAAAGAGTGAAGACGCAGAGTCCTGTTGAGTGTGGGGTTGTGTAAAGGCTCCCCCAGGGAGTTCAGGTGTACCCAAAGGCTTCCGCTGAGAGCACTTTTTGATGGCAGAAAGTGGCACCGTACGTGTTTTTTCGGGTCTAACTCGGGTTGAGCTTCTTGATCTGGTTAGGGTTATGTTTAGGGTTGTTAGGAAAGAGTGAAGACGCAGAGTCCTGTTGAGTGTGGGGTTGCGTAAAGGCTCCCCCAGGGAGTTCAGGTGTACCCAAAGGCTTCCGCTGAGAGCACTTTTTGATGGCAGAAAGTGGCACCGTACGTGTTTTTTCGGGTCTAACTCGGGTTCAGCTTCTTGTTGCGGTTAGGGTTATGTTTAGGGTTGTTAGGAAAGAGTGAAGACGCAGAGTCCTGTTGAGTGTGGGGTTGCGTAAAGGCTCCCCCAGGGAGTTCAGGTGTACCCAAAGGCTTCCGCTGAGAGCACTTTTTGATGGCAGAAAGTGGCACCGTACGTGTTTTTTCGGGTCTAACTCGGGTTCAGCTTCTTGTTGCGGTTAGGGTTGTGTTTAGGGTTGTTAGGAAAGAGTGAAGACGCAGAGTCCTGTTGAGTGTGGGGTTGCGTAAAGGCTGCCCCAGGGAGTTCAGGTGTACCCAAAGGCTTCCGCTGAGAGCACTTTTTGATGGCAGAAAGTGGCACCGTACGTGTTTTTTCGGGTCTAACTCGGGTTCAGCTTCTTGTTGCGGTTAGGGTTATGTTTAGGGTTGTTAGGAAAGAGTGAAGACGCAGAGTCCTGTTGAGTGTGGGGTTGCGTAAAGGCTCCTCCAGGGAGTTCAGGTGTACCCAAAGGCTTCCGCTGAGAGCACTTTTTGATGGCAGAAAGTGGCACCGTACGTGTTTTTTCGGGTCTAACTCGGGTTGAGCTTCTTGTTCCGGTTAGGGTTATGTTTAGGGTTGTTAGGAAAGAGTGAAGACGCAGAGTCCTGTTGAGTGTGGGGTTGCTTAAAGGCTCCCCCAGGGAATTCAGGTGTACCCAAAGGCTTCCGCTGAGAGCACTTTTGGATGGCAGAAAGTGGCACCGTACGTGTTTTTTCGGGTCTAACTCGGGTTCAGCTTCTTGTTGCGGTTAGGGTTATGTTTAGGGTTGTTAGGAAAGAGTGAAGACGCAGAGTCGTGTTGAGTGTGGGGTTGCGTAAAGGCTCCCCCAGGGAGTTCAGGTGTACCCAAAGGCTTCCGCTGAGAGCACTTTTTGATGGCAGAAAGTGGCACCGTACGTGTTTTTTCGGGTCTAACTCGGGTTCAGCTTCTTGTTGCGGTTAGGGTTATGTTTAGGGTTATTAGGAAAGAGTGAAGACACAGAGTCCTGTTGAGTGTGGGGTTGCGTAAAGGCTCCCCCAGGGAGTTCAGGTGTACCCAAAGGCTTCCGCTGAGAGCACTTTTTGATGGCAGAAAGTGGCACCGTACGTGTTTTTTCGGGCCTAACTCGGGTTCAGCTTCTTGTTCCGGTTAGGGTTATGTTTAGGGTTGTTAGGAAAGAGTGAAGACGCAGAGTCCTGTTGAGTGTGGGGTTGCGTAAAGGCTCCCCCAGGGAGTTCAGGTGTACCCAAAGGCTTCTGCTGAGAGCACCTTTTCATGGCAGAAAGTGGCACCGTACGTGTTTTTTCGGGTCTAACTCGGGTTCAGCTTCTTGTTGCGGTTAGGGTTATGTTTAGGGTTGTTAGGAAAGAGTGAAGACGCAGAGTCCTGTTGAGTGTGGGGTTGCGTAAAGGCTCCCCCAGGGAGTTCAGGTGTACCCAAAGGCTTCCGCTGAGAGCACTTTTGGATGGCAGAAAGTGGCACCGTACGTGTTTTTTCGGGTCTAACTCGGGTTCAGCTTCTTGTTGCGGTTAGGGTTATGTTTAGGGTTGTGAGGAAAGAGTGAAGACGCAGAGTCCTGTTGAGTGTGGGGTTGCGTAAAGGCTCCCCCAGGGAGGTCAGGTGTACCCAAAGGCTTCCGCTGAGAGCACTTTTTGATGGCAGAAAGTGGCACCGTACGTGTTTTTTCGGGTCTAACTCGGGTTCAGCTTCTTGTTGCGGTTAGGGTTATGTTTAGGGTTGTTAGGAAAGAGTGAAGACGCGGAGTCCTGTTGAGTGTGGGGTTGCGTAAAGGCTCCCCCAGGGAGTTCAGGTGTACCCAAAGGCTTCCGCTGAGAGCACTTTTGGATGGCAGAAAGTGGCACCGTACGTGTTTTTTCGGGTCTAACTCGGGTTGAGCTTCTTGTTCCGGTTAGGGTTATGTTTAGGGTTATTAGGAAAGAGTGAAGACGCAGAGTCCTGTTGAGTGTGGGGTTGCGTAAAGGCTCCCCCAGGGAGTTCAGGTGTACCCAAAGGCTTCCGCTGAGAGCACTTTTGGATGGCAGAAAGTGGCACCGTACGTGTTTTTTCGGGTCTAACTCGGGTTCAGCTTCTTGTTGCGGTTAGGGTTATGTTTAGGGTTGTTAGGAAAGAGTGAAGACGCAGAGTCCTGTTGAGTGTGGGGTTGCGTAAAGGCTCCCCCAGGGAGTTCAGGTGTACCCAAAGGCTTCCGCTGAGAGCACTTTTGGATGGCAGAAAGTGGCACCGTACGTGTTTTTTCGGGTCTAACTCGGGTTCAGCTTCTTGTTGCGGTTAGGGTTGTGTTTAGGGTTGTTAGGAAAGAGTGAAGACGCAGAGTCCTGTTGAGTGTGGGGTTGCGTAAAGGCTCCCCCAGGGAGTTCAGGTGTACCCAAAGGCTTCCGCTGAGAGCACTTTTTGATGGCAGAAAGTGGCACCGTACGTGTTTTTTCGGGTCTAACTCGGGTTCAGCTTCTTGTTGCGGTTAGGGTTATGTTTAGGGTTGTTAGGAAAGAGTGAAGACGCAGAGTCCTGTTGAGTGTGGGGTTGCGTAAAGGCTCCTCCAGGGAGTTCTGGTGTACCCAAAGGCTTCCGCTGAGAGCACTTTTTGATGGCAGAAAGTGGCACCGTACGTGTTTTTTCGGGTCTAACTCGGGTTCAGCTTCTTGTTGTGGTTAGGGTTATGTTTAGGGTTGTTAGGAAAGAGTGAAGACGCAGAGTCCTGTTGAGTGTGGGGTTGCGTAAAGGCTCCTCCAGGGAGTTCAGGTGTACCCAAAGGCTTCCGCTGAGAGCACTTTTTGATGGCAGAAAGTGGCACCGTACGTGTTTTTTCGGGTCTAACTCGGGTTGAGCTTCTTGTTCCGGTTAGGGTTATGTTTAGGGTTGTTAGGAAAGAGTGAAGACGCAGAGTCCTGTTGAGTGTGGGGTTGCTTAAAGGCTCCCCCAGGGAATTCAGGTGTACCCAAAGGCTTCCGCTGAGAGCACTTTTGGATGGCAGAAAGTGGCACCGTACGTGTTTTTTCGGGTCTAACTCGGGTTCAGCTTCTTGTTGCGGTTAGGGTTATGTTTAGGGTTGTTAGGAAAGAGTGAAGACGCAGAGTCGTGTTGAGTGTGGGGTTGCGTAAAGGCTCCCCCAGGGAGTTCAGGTGTACCCAAAGGCTTCCGCTGAGAGCACTTTTTGATGGCAGAAAGTGGCACCGTACGTGTTTTTTCGGGTCTAACTCGGGTTCAGCTTCTTGTTGCGGTTAGGGTTATGTTTAGGGTTATTAGGAAAGAGTGAAGACACAGAGTCCTGTTGAGTGTGGGGTTGCGTAAAGGCTCCCCCAGGGAGTTCAGGTGTACCCAAAGGCTTCCGCTGAGAGCACTTTTTGATGGCAGAAAGTGGCACCGTACGTGTTTTTTCGGGCCTAACTCGGGTTCAGCTTCTTGTTCCGGTTAGGGTTATGTTTAGGGTTGTTAGGAAAGAGTGAAGACGCAGAGTCCTGTTGAGTGTGGGGTTGCGTAAAGGCTCCCCCAGGGAGTTCAGGTGTACCCAAAGGCTTCTGCTGAGAGCACCTTTTCATGGCAGAAAGTGGCACCGTACGTGTTTTTTCGGGTCTAACTCGGGTTCAGCTTCTTGTTGCGGTTAGGGTTATGTTTAGGGTTGTTAGGAAAGAGTGAAGACGCAGAGTCCTGTTGAGTGTGGGGTTGCGTAAAGGCTCCCCCAGGGAGTTCAGGTGTACCCAAAGGCTTCCGCTGAGAGCACTTTTGGATGGCAGAAAGTGGCACCGTACGTGTTTTTTCGGGTCTAACTCGGGTTCAGCTTCTTGTTGCGGTTAGGGTTATGTTTAGGGTTGTGAGGAAAGAGTGAAGACGCAGAGTCCTGTTGAGTGTGGGGTTGCGTAAAGGCTCCCCCAGGGAGGTCAGGTGTACCCAAAGGCTTCCGCTGAGAGCACTTTTTGATGGCAGAAAGTGGCACCGTACGTGTTTTTTCGGGTCTAACTCGGGTTCAGCTTCTTGTTGCGGTTAGGGTTATGTTTAGGGTTGTTAGGAAAGAGTGAAGACGCGGAGTCCTGTTGAGTGTGGGGTTGCGTAAAGGCTCCCCCAGGGAGTTCAGGTGTACCCAAAGGCTTCCGCTGAGAGCACTTTTGGATGGCAGAAAGTGGCACCGTACGTGTTTTTTCGGGTCTAACTCGGGTTGAGCTTCTTGTTCCGGTTAGGGTTATGTTTAGTGTTGTTAGGAAAGAGTGAAGACGCAGAGTCCTGTTGAGTGTGGGGTTGCGTAAAGGCTCCCCCAGGGAGTTCAGGTGTACCCAAAGGCTTCCGCTGAGAGCACTTTTGGATGGCAGAAAGTGGCACCGTACGTGTTTTTTCGGGTCTAACTCGGGTTCAGCTTCTTGTTGCGGTTAGGGTTATGTTTAGGGTTGTTAGGAAAGAGTGAAGACGCAGAGTCCTGTTGAGTGTGGGGTTGCGTAAAGGCTCCCCCAGGGAGTTCAGGTGTACCCAAAGGCTTCCGCTGAGAGCACTTTTGGATGGCAGAAAGTGGCACCGTACGTGTTTTTTCGGGTCTAACTCGGGTTCAGCTTCTTGTTGCGGTTAGGGTTGTGTTTAGGGTTGTTAGGAAAGAGTGAAGACGCAGAGTCCTGTTGAGTGTGGGGTTGCGTAAAGGCTCCCCCAGGGAGTTCAGGTGTACCCAAAGGCTTCCGCTGAGAGCACTTTTTGATGGCAGAAAGTGGCACCGTACGTGTTTTTTCGGGTCTAACTCGGGTTCAGCTTCTTGTTGCGGTTAGGGTTATGTTTAGGGTTGTTAGGAAAGAGTGAAGACGCAGAGTCCTGTTGAGTGTGGGGTTGCGTAAAGGCTCCTCCAGGGAGTTCTGGTGTACCCAAAGGCTTCCGCTGAGAGCACTTTTTGATGGCAGAAAGTGGCACCGTACGTGTTTTTCGGGTCTAACTCGGGTTCAGCTTCTTGTTCCCGTTAGGGTTGTGTTTAGGGTTGTTAGGAAAGAGTGAAGACGCAGAGTCCTGTTGAGTGTGGGGTTGCGTAAAGGCTGCCCCAGGGAGTTCAGGTGTACCCAAAGGCTTCCGCTGAGAGCACTTTTTGATGGCAGAAAGTGGCACCGTACGTGTTTTTTCGGGTCTAACTCGGGTTCAGCTTCTTGTTGCGGTTAGGGTTATGTTTAGGGTTGTTAGGAAAGAGTGAAGACGCAGAGTCCTGTTGAGTGTGGGGTTGCGTAAAGGCTCCTCCAGGGAGTTCAGGTGTACCCAAAGGCTTCCGCTGAGAGCACTTTTTGATGGCAGAAAGTGGCACCGTACGTGTTTTTTCGGGTCTAACTCGGGTTGAGCTTCTTGTTCCGGTTAGGGTTATGTTTAGGGTTGTTAGGAAAGAGTGAAGACGCAGAGTCCTGTTGAGTGTGGGGTTGCTTAAAGGCTCCCCCAGGGAATTCAGGTGTACCCAAAGGCTTCCGCTGAGAGCACTTTTGGATGGCAGAAAGTGGCACCGTACGTGTTTTTTCGGGTCTAACTCGGGTTCAGCTTCTTGTTGCGGTTAGGGTTATGTTTAGGGTTGTTAGGAAAGAGTGAAGACGCAGAGTCGTGTTGAGTGTGGGGTTGCGTAAAGGCTCCCCCAGGGAGTTCAGGTGTACCCAAAGGCTTCCGCTGAGAGCACTTTTTGATGGCAGAAAGTGGCACCGTACGTGTTTTTTCGGGTCTAACTCGGGTTCAGCTTCTTGTTGCGGTTAGGGTTATGTTTAGGGTTATTAGGAAAGAGTGAAGACACAGAGTCCTGTTGAGTGTGGGGTTGCGTAAAGGCTCCCCCAGGGAGTTCAGGTGTACCCAAAGGCTTCCGCTGAGAGCACTTTTTGATGGCAGAAAGTGGCACCGTACGTGTTTTTTCGGGCCTAACTCGGGTTCAGCTTCTTGTTCCGGTTAGGGTTATGTTTAGGGTTGTTAGGAAAGAGTGAAGACGCAGAGTCCTGTTGAGTGTGGGGTTGCGTAAAGGCTCCCCCAGGGAGTTCAGGTGTACCCAAAGGCTTCTGCTGAGAGCACCTTTTCATGGCAGAAAGTGGCACCGTACGTGTTTTTTCGGGTCTAACTCGGGTTCAGCTTCTTGTTGCGGTTAGGGTTATGTTTAGGGTTGTTAGGAAAGAGTGAAGACGCAGAGTCCTGTTGAGTGTGGGGTTGCGTAAAGGCTCCCCCAGGGAGTTCAGGTGTACCCAAAGGCTTCCGCTGAGAGCACTTTTGGATGGCAGAAAGTGGCACCGTACGTGTTTTTTCGGGTCTAACTCGGGTTCAGCTTCTTGTTGCGGTTAGGGTTATGTTTAGGGTTGTGAGGAAAGAGTGAAGACGCAGAGTCCTGTTGAGTGTGGGGTTGCGTAAAGGCTCCCCCAGGGAGGTCAGGTGTACCCAAAGGCTTCCGCTGAGAGCACTTTTTGATGGCAGAAAGTGGCACCGTACGTGTTTTTTCGGGTCTAACTCGGGTTCAGCTTCTTGTTGCGGTTAGGGTTATGTTTAGGGTTGTTAGGAAAGAGTGAAGACGCGGAGTCCTGTTGAGTGTGGGGTTGCGTAAAGGCTCCCCCAGGGAGTTCAGGTGTACCCAAAGGCTTCCGCTGAGAGCACTTTTGGATGGCAGAAAGTGGCACCGTACGTGTTTTTTCGGGTCTAACTCGGGTTGAGCTTCTTGTTCCGGTTAGGGTTATGTTTAGGGTTATTAGGAAAGAGTGAAGACGCAGAGTCCTGTTGAGTGTGGGGTTGCGTAAAGGCTCCCCCAGGGAGTTCAGGTGTACCCAAAGGCTTCCGCTGAGAGCACTTTTGGATGGCAGAAAGTGGCACCGTACGTGTTTTTTCGGGTCTAACTCGGGTTCAGCTTCTTGTTGCGGTTAGGGTTATGTTTAGGGTTGTTAGGAAAGAGTGAAGACGCAGAGTCCTGTTGAGTGTGGGGTTGCGTAAAGGCTCCCCCAGGGAGTTCAGGTGTACCCAAAGGCTTCCGCTGAGAGCACTTTTGGATGGCAGAAAGTGGCACCGTACGTGTTTTTTCGGGTCTAACTCGGGTTCAGCTTCTTGTTGCGGTTAGGGTTGTGTTTAGGGTTGTTAGGAAAGAGTGAAGACGCAGAGTCCTGTTGAGTGTGGGGTTGCGTAAAGGCTCCCCCAGGGAGTTCAGGTGTACCCAAAGGCTTCCGCTGAGAGCACTTTTTGATGGCAGAAAGTGGCACCGTACGTGTTTTTTCGGGTCTAACTCGGGTTCAGCTTCTTGTTGCGGTTAGGGTTATGTTTAGGGTTGTTAGGAAAGAGTGAAGACGCAGAGTCCTGTTGAGTGTGGGGTTGCGTAAAGGCTCCTCCAGGGAGTTCTGGTGTACCCAAAGGCTTCCGCTGAGAGCACTTTTTGATGGCAGAAAGTGGCACCGTACGTGTTTTTTCGGGTCTAACTCGGGTTCAGCTTCTTGTTGTGGTTAGGGTTATGTTTAGGGTTGTTAGGAAAGAGTGAAGACGCAGAGTCCTGTTGAGTGTGGGGTTGCGTAAAGGCTCCTCCAGGGAGTTCAGGTGTACCCAAAGGCTTCCGCTGAGAGCACTTTTTGATGGCAGAAAGTGGCACCGTACGTGTTTTTTCGGGTCTAACTCGGGTTGAGCTTCTTGTTCCGGTTAGGGTTATGTTTAGGGTTGTTAGGAAAGAGTGAAGACGCAGAGTCCTGTTGAGTGTGGGGTTGCTTAAAGGCTCCCCCAGGGAATTCAGGTGTACCCAAAGGCTTCCGCTGAGAGCACTTTTGGATGGCAGAAAGTGGCACCGTACGTGTTTTTTCGGGTCTAACTCGGGTTCAGCTTCTTGTTGCGGTTAGGGTTATGTTTAGGGTTGTTAGGAAAGAGTGAAGACGCAGAGTCGTGTTGAGTGTGGGGTTGCGTAAAGGCTCCCCCAGGGAGTTCAGGTGTACCCAAAGGCTTCCGCTGAGAGCACTTTTTGATGGCAGAAAGTGGCACCGTACGTGTTTTTTCGGGTCTAACTCGGGTTCAGCTTCTTGTTGCGGTTAGGGTTATGTTTAGGGTTATTAGGAAAGAGTGAAGACACAGAGTCCTGTTGAGTGTGGGGTTGCGTAAAGGCTCCCCCAGGGAGTTCAGGTGTACCCAAAGGCTTCCGCTGAGAGCACTTTTTGATGGCAGAAAGTGGCACCGTACGTGTTTTTTCGGGCCTAACTCGGGTTCAGCTTCTTGTTCCGGTTAGGGTTATGTTTAGGGTTGTTAGGAAAGAGTGAAGACGCAGAGTCCTGTTGAGTGTGGGGTTGCGTAAAGGCTCCCCCAGGGAGTTCAGGTGTACCCAAAGGCTTCTGCTGAGAGCACCTTTTCATGGCAGAAAGTGGCACCGTACGTGTTTTTTCGGGTCTAACTCGGGTTCAGCTTCTTGTTGCGGTTAGGGTTATGTTTAGGGTTGTTAGGAAAGAGTGAAGACGCAGAGTCCTGTTGAGTGTGGGGTTGCGTAAAGGCTCCCCCAGGGAGTTCAGGTGTACCCAAAGGCTTCCGCTGAGAGCACTTTTGGATGGCAGAAAGTGGCACCGTACGTGTTTTTTCGGGTCTAACTCGGGTTCAGCTTCTTGTTGCGGTTAGGGTTATGTTTAGGGTTGTGAGGAAAGAGTGAAGACGCAGAGTCCTGTTGAGTGTGGGGTTGCGTAAAGGCTCCCCCAGGGAGGTCAGGTGTACCCAAAGGCTTCCGCTGAGAGCACTTTTTGATGGCAGAAAGTGGCACCGTACGTGTTTTTTCGGGTCTAACTCGGGTTCAGCTTCTTGTTGCGGTTAGGGTTATGTTTAGGGTTGTTAGGAAAGAGTGAAGACGCGGAGTCCTGTTGAGTGTGGGGTTGCGTAAAGGCTCCCCCAGGGAGTTCAGGTGTACCCAAAGGCTTCCGCTGAGAGCACTTTTGGATGGCAGAAAGTGGCACCGTACGTGTTTTTTCGGGTCTAACTCGGGTTGAGCTTCTTGTTCCGGTTAGGGTTATGTTTAGTGTTGTTAGGAAAGAGTGAAGACGCAGAGTCCTGTTGAGTGTGGGGTTGCGTAAAGGCTCCCCCAGGGAGTTCAGGTGTACCCAAAGGCTTCCGCTGAGAGCACTTTTGGATGGCAGAAAGTGGCACCGTACGTGTTTTTTCGGGTCTAACTCGGGTTCAGCTTCTTGTTGCGGTTAGGGTTATGTTTAGGGTTGTTAGGAAAGAGTGAAGACGCAGAGTCCTGTTGAGTGTGGGGTTGCGTAAAGGCTCCCCCAGGGAGTTCAGGTGTACCCAAAGGCTTCCGCTGAGAGCACTTTTGGATGGCAGAAAGTGGCACCGTACGTGTTTTTTCGGGTCTAACTCGGGTTCAGCTTCTTGTTGCGGTTAGGGTTGTGTTTAGGGTTGTTAGGAAAGAGTGAAGACGCAGAGTCCTGTTGAGTGTGGGGTTGCGTAAAGGCTCCCCCAGGGAGTTCAGGTGTACCCAAAGGCTTCCGCTGAGAGCACTTTTTGATGGCAGAAAGTGGCACCGTACGTGTTTTTTCGGGTCTAACTCGGGTTCAGCTTCTTGTTGCGGTTAGGGTTATGTTTAGGGTTGTTAGGAAAGAGTGAAGACGCAGAGTCCTGTTGAGTGTGGGGTTGCGTAAAGGCTCCTCCAGGGAGTTCTGGTGTACCCAAAGGCTTCCGCTGAGAGCACTTTTTGATGGCAGAAAGTGGCACCGTACGTGTTTTTTCGGGTCTAACTCGGGTTCAGCTTCTTGTTCCGGTTAGGGTTATGTTTAGGGTTGTTAGGAAAGAGTGAAGGCGCAGAGTCCTGTTGAGTGTGGGGTTGCGTAAAGGCTCCCCCAGGGAATTCAGGTGTACCCAAAGGCTTCCGCTGAGAGCACTTTTTGATGGCAGAAAGTGGCACCGTACGTGTTTTTTCGGGTCTAACTCGGGTTCAGCTTCTTGTTGCGGTTAGGGTTATGTTTAGGGTTGTTAGGAAAGAGTGAAGACGCAGAGTCCTGTTGAGTGTGGGGTTGCGTAAAGGCTCCCCCAGGGAGTTCAGGTGTACCCAAAGGCTTCCGCTGAGAGCACTTTTTGATGGCAGAAAGTGGCACCGTACGTGTTTTTCGGGTCTAACTCGGGTTCAGCTTCTTGTTCCCGTTAGGGTTATGTTTAGGGTTGTTAGGAAAGAGTGAAGACGCAGAGTCCTGTTGAGTGTGGGGTTGCGTAAAGGCTCCCCCAGGGAGTTCAGGTGTACCCAAAGGCTTCCGCTCAGAGCACTTTTTGATGGCAGAAAGTGGCACCGTACGTGTTTTTTCGGGTCTAACTCGGGTTCAGCTTCTTGTTGCGGTTAGGGTTATGTTTAGGGTTGTTAGGAAAGAGTGAAGACGCAGAGTCCTGTTGAGTGTGGGGTTGCGTAAAGGCTCCCCCAGGGAGTTCAGGTGTACCCAAAGGCTTCTGCTGAGAGCACTTTTTGATGGCAGAAAGTGGCACCGTACGTGGTTTTTCGGGTCTAACTCGGGTTCAGCTTCTTGTTGCGGTTAGGGTTATGTTTAGGGTTGTTAGGAAAGAGTGAAGACGCAGAGTCCTGTTGAGTGTGGGGTTGCGTAAAGGCTCCCCCAGGGAGTTCAGGTGTACCCAAAGGCTTCCGCTGAGAGCACTTTTTGATGGCAGAAAGTGGCACCGTACGTGTTTTTTCGGGTCTAACTCGGGTTCAGCTTCTTGTTGCGGTTAGGGTTATGTTTAGGGTTGTGAGGAAAGAGTGAAGACGCAGAGTCCTGTTGAGTGTGGGGTTGCGTAAAGGCTCCCCCAGGGAGTTCAGGTGTACCCAAAGGCTTCCGCTGAGAGCACTTTTTGATGGCAGAAAGTGGCACCGTACGTGTTTTTTCGGGTCTAACTCGGGTTGAGCTTCTTGTTGCGGTTAGGGTTATGTTTAGGGTTGTTAGGAAAGAGTGAAGACGCAGAGTCCTGTTGAGTGTGGGGTTGCGTAAAGGCTCCCCCAGGGAGTTCAGGTGTACCCAAAGGCTTCCGCTGAGAGCACTTTTTGATGGCAGAAAGTGGCACTGTACGTGTTTTTTCGGGTCTAACTCGGGTTCAGCTTCTTGTTGTGGTTAGGGTTATGTTTAGGGTTGTTAGGAAAGAGTGAAGACGCAGAGTCCTGTTGAGTGTGGGGTTGCGTAAAGGCTCCCCCAGGGAGTTCAGGTGTACCCAAAGGCTTCCGCTGAGAGCACTTTTTGATGGCAGAAAGTGGCACCGTACGTGTTTTTTCGGGTCTAACTCGGGTTCAGCTTCTTGTTGCGGTTAGGGTTATGTTTAGGGTTGTTAGGAAAGAGTGAAGACGCAGAGTCCTGTTGAGTGTGGGGTTGCGTAAAGGCTCCCCCAGGGAGTTCAGGTGTACCCAAAGGCTTCCGCTGAGAGCACTTTTTGACGGCAGAAAGTGGCACCGTACGTGTTTTTTCAAGTCTAACTCGGGTTGAGCTTCTTGTTGCGGTTAGGGTTATGTTTAGGGTTGTTAGGAAAGAGTGAAGACGCAGAGTCCTGTTGAGTGTGGGGTTGCGTAAAGGCTCCTCCAGGGAGTTCAGGTGTACCCAAAGGCTTCCGCTGAGAGCACTTTTTGATGGCAGAAAGTGGCACCGTACGTGTTTTTTCGGGTCTAACTCAGGTTCAGCTTCTTGTTCCGGTTAGGGTTATGTTTAGGGTTGTTAGGAAAGAGTGAAGGCGCAGAGTGCTGTTGAGTGTGGGGTTGCGTAAAGGCTCCCCCAGGGAATTCAGGTGTACCCAAAGGCTTCCGCTGAGAGCACTTTTGGATGGCAGAAAGTGGCACCGTACGTGTTTTTTCGGGTCTAACTCGGGTTCAGCTTCTTGTTGCGGTTAGGGTTATGTTTAGGGTTGTTAGGAAAGAGTGAAGACGCAGAGTCCTGTTGAGTGTGGGGTTGCGTAAAGGCTCCTCCAGGGAGTTCAGGTGTACCCAAAGGCTTCCGCTGAGAGCACTTTTTGATGGCAGAAAGTGGCACCGTACGTGTTTTTTCGGGTCTAACTCGGGTTGAGCTTCTTGTTCGGTTAGGGTTATGTTTAGGGTTGTTAGGAAAGAGTGAAGACGCAGAGTCCTGTTGAGTGTGGGGTTGCGTAAAGGCTCCTCCAGGGAGTTCAGGTGTACCCAAAGGCTTCCGCTGAGAGCACTTTTTGATGGCAGAAAGTGGCACCGTACGTGTTTTTTCGGGTCTAACTCGGGTTGAGCTTCTTGTTCCGGTTAGGGTTATGTTTAGGGTTGTTAGGAAAGAGTGAAGGCGCAGAGTCCTGTTGAGTGTGGGGTTGCGTAAAGGCTCCCCCAGGGAATTCAGGTGTACCCAAAGGCTTCCGCTGAGAGCACTTTTTGATGGCAGAAAGTGGCACCGTACGTGTTTTTTCGGGTCTAACTCGGGTTCAGCTTCTTGTTGCGGTTAGGGTTATGTTTAGGGTTGTTAGGAAAGAGTGAAGACGCAGAGTCCTGTTGAGTGTGGGGTTGCGTAAAGGCTCCCCCAGGGAGTTCAGGTGTACCCAAAGGCTTCTGCTGAGAGCACTTTTTGATGGCAGAAAGTGGCACCGTACGTGTTTTTTCGGGTCTAACTCGGGTTCAGCTTCTTGTTGCGGTTAGGGTTATGTTTAGGGTTGATAGGAAAGAGTGAAGACGCAGAGTCCTGTTGAGTGTGGGGTTGCGTAAAGGCTCCCCCAGGGAGTTCAGGTGTACCCAAAGGCTTCCGCTGAGAGCACTTTTTGATGGCAGAAAGTGGCACCGTACGTGTTTTTTCGGGTCTAACTCGGGTTCAGCTTCTTGTTGCGGTTAGGGTTATGTTTAGGGTTGTGAGGAAAGAGTGAAGACGCAGAGTCCTGTTGAGTGTGGGGTTGCGTAAAGGCTCCCCCAGGGAGTTCAGGTGTACCCAAAGGCTTCCGCTGAGAGCACTTTTTGATGGCAGAAAGTGGCACCGTACGTGTTTTTTCGGGTCTAACTCGGGTTCAGCTTCTTGTTGCGGTTAGGGTTATGTTTAGGGTTGTTAGGAAAGAGTGAAGACGCAGAGTCCTGTTGAGTGTGGGGTTGCGTAAAGGCTCCCCCAGGGAGTTCAGGTGTACCCAAAGGCTTCCGCTGAGAGCACTTTTGGATGGCAGAAAGTGGCACCGTACGTGTTTTTTCGGGTCTAACTCGGGTTCAGCTTCTTGTTGCGGTTAGGGTTATGTTTAGGGTTGTTAGGAAAGAGTGAAGACGCAGAGTCCTGTTGAGTGTGGGGTTGCGTAAAGGCTCCCCCAGGGAGTTCAGGTGTACCCAAAGGCTTCCGCTCAGAGCACTTTTTGATGGCAGAAAGTGGCACCGTACGTGTTTTTTCGGGTCTAACTCGGGTTGAGCTTCTTGTTGCGGTTAGGGTTATGTTTAGGGTTGTTAGAAAAGAGTGAAGACGCAGAGTCCTGTTGAGTGTGGGGTTGCGTAAAGGCTCCCCCAGGGAGTTCAGGTGTACCCAAAGGCTTCCGCTGAGAGCACTTTTTGATGGCAGAAAGTGGCACCGTACGTGTTTTTTCGGGTCTAACTCGGGTTCAGCTTCTTGTTGCGGTTAGGGTTATGTTTAGGGTTGTTAGGAAAGAGTGAAGACGCAGAGTCCTGTTGAGTGCGGGGTTGCGTAAAGGCTCCCCCAGGGAGTTCAGGTGTACCCAAAGGCTTCCGCTGAGAGCACTTTTGGATGGCAGAAAGTGGCACCGTACGTGTTTTTTCGGGTCTAACTCGGGTTCAGCTTGTTGTTGCGGTTAGGGTTATGTTTAGGGTTGTTAGGAAAGAGTGAAGACGCAGAGTCCTGTTGAGTGTGGGGTTGCGTAAAGGCTCCCCCAGGGAGTTCAGGTGTACCCAAAGGCTTCCGCTGAGAGCACTTTTTGATGGCAGAAAGTGGCACCGTACGTGTTTTTTCGGGTCTAACTCGGGTTGAGCTTCTTGTTGCGGTTAGGGTTATGTTTAGGGTTGTTAGGAAAGAGTGAAGACGTAGAGTCCTGTTGAGTGTGGGGTTGCGTAAAGGCTCCCCCAGGGAGTTCAGGTGTACCCAAAGGCTTCCGCTGAGAGCACTTTTTGATGGCAGAAAGTGGCACCGTACGTGTTTTTTCGGGTCTAACTCGGGTTCAGCTTCTTGTTCCGGTTAGGGTTATGTTTAGGGTTGTTAGGAAAGAGTGAAGACGCAGAGTCCTGTTGAGTGTGGGGTTGCGTAAAGGCTCCCCGAGGGAGTTCAGGTGTACCCAAAGGCTTCCGCTGAGAGCACTTTTTGACGGCATAAAGTGGCACCGTACGTGTTTTTTCGGGTCTAACTCGGGTTCAGCTTCTTGTTGCGGTTAGGGTTATGTTTAGGGTTGTTAGGAAAGAGTGAAGACGCAGAGTCCTGTTGAGTGTGGGGTTGCGTAAAGGCTCCCCCAGGGAGTTCAGGTGTACCCAAAGGCTTCCGCTGAGAGCACTTTTTGATGGCAGAAAGTGGCACCGTACGTGTTTTTTCGGGTCTAACTCGGGTTCAGCTTCTTGTTGCGGTTAGGGTTATGTTTAGGGTTGTTAGGAAAGAGTGAAGACGCAGAGTCCTGTTGAGTGTGGGGTTGCGTAAAGGCTCCCCCAGGGAGTTCAGGTGTACCCAAAGGCTTCCGCTGAGAGCACTTTTGGATGGCAGAAAGTGGCACCGTACGTGTTTTTTCGGGTCTAACTCGGGTTCAGCTTCTTGTTGCGGTTAGGGTTATGTTTAGGGTTGTTAGGAAAGAGTGAAGACGCAGAGTCCTGTTGAGTGTGGGGTTGCGTAAAGGCTCCCCCAGGGAGTTCAGGTGTACCCAAAGGCTTCCGCTCAGAGCACTTTTTGATGGCAGAAAGTGGCACCGTACGTGTTTTTTCGGGTCTAACTCGGGTTGAGCTTCTTGTTCGGTTAGGGTTATGTTTAGGGTTGTTAGGAAAGAGTGAAGACGCAGAGTCCTGTTGAGTGTGGGGTTGCGTAAAGGCTCCTCCAGGGAGTTCAGGTGTACCCAAAGGCTTCCGCTGAGAGCACTTTTGGATGGCAGAAAGTGGCACCGTACGTGTTTTTTCGGGTCTAACTCGGGTTGAGCTTCTTGTTCCGGTTAGGGTTATGTTTAGGGTTGTTAGGAAAGAGTGAAGGCGCAGAGTCCTGTTGAGTGTGGGGTTGCGTAAAGGCTCCCCCAGGGAATTCAGGTGTACCCAAAGGCTTCCGCTGAGAGCACTTTTTGATGGCAGAAAGTGGCACCGTACGTGTTTTTTCGGGTCTAACTCGGGTTCAGGTTCTTGTTGCGATTAGGGTTATGTTTAGGGTTGTTAGGAAAGAGTGAAGACGCAGAGTCCTGTTGAGTGTGGGGTTGCGTAAAGGCTCCCCCAGGGAGTTCAGGTGTACCCAAAGGCTTCCGCTGAGAGCACTTTTTGATGGCAGAAAGTGGCACCGTACGTGTTTTTTCGGGTCTAACTCGGGTTCAGCTTCTTGTTGCGGTTAGGGTTATGTTTAGGGTTGATAGGAAAGAGTGAAGACGCAGAGTCCTGTTGAGTGTGGGGTTGCGTAAAGGCTCCCCCAGGGAGTTCAGGTGTACCCAAAGGCTTCCGCTGAGAGCACTTTTTGATGGCAGAAAGTGGCACCGTACGTGTTTTTTCGGGTCTAACTCGGGTTCAGCTTCTTGTTGCGGTTAGGGTTATGTTTAGGGTTGTGAGGAAAGAGTGAAGACGCAGAGTCCTGTTGAGTGTGGGGTTGCGTAAAGGCTCCCCCAGGGAGTTCAGGTGTACCCAAAGGCTTCCGCTGAGAGCACTTTTTGATGGCAGAAAGTGGCACCGTACGTGTTTTTTCGGGTCTAACTCGGGTTCAGCTTCTTGTTGCGGTTAGGGTTATGTTTAGGGTTGTTAGGAAAGAGTGAAGACGCAGAGTCCTGTTGAGTGTGGGGTTGCGTAAAGGCTCCCCCAGGGAGTTCAGGTGTACCCAAAGGCTTCCGCTGAGAGCACTTTTGGATGGCAGAAAGTGGCACCGTACGTGTTTTTTCGGGTCTAACTCGGGTTCAGCTTCTTGTTGCGGTTAGGGTTATGTTTAGGGTTGTTAGGAAAGAGTGAAGACGCAGAGTCCTGTTGAGTGTGGGGTTGCGTAAAGGCTCCCCCAGGGAGTTCAGGTGTACCCAAAGGCTTCCGCTCAGAGCACTTTTTGATGGCAGAAAGTGGCACCGTACGTGTTTTTTCGGGTCTAACTCGGGTTGAGCTTCTTGTTGCGGTTAGGGTTATGTTTAGGGTTGTTAGGAAAGAGTGAAGACGCAGAGTCCTGTTGAGTGTGGGGTTGCGTAAAGGCTCCCCCAGGGAGTTCAGGTGTACCCAAAGGCTTCCGCTGAGAGCACTTTTTGATGGCAGAAAGTGGCACCGTACGTGTTTTTTCGGGTCTAACTCGGGTTCAGCTTCTTGTTGCGGTTAGGGTTATGTTTAGGGTTGTTAGGAAAGAGTGAAGACGCAGAGTCCTGTTGAGTGCGGGGTTGCGTAAAGGCTCCCCCAGGGAGTTCAGGTGTACCCAAAGGCTTCCGCTGAGAGCACTTTTTGATGGCAGAAAGTGGCACCGTACGTGTTTTTTCGGGTCTAACTCGGGTTCAGCTTCTTGTTGCGGTTAGGGT
>NW_028153555.1:340000-367500 GCF_964211835.1 Anser anser
TTGAGTGTGGGGTTGCGTAAAGGCTCCCCCAGGGAATTCAGGTGTACCCAAAGGCTTCCGCTGAGAGCACTTTTGGATGGCAGAAAGTGGCACCGTACGTGTTTTTTCGGGTCTAACTCGGGTTCAGCTTCTTGTTGCGGTTAGGGTTATGTTTAGGGTTGTTAGGAAAGAGTGAAGACGCAGAGTCCTGTTGAGTGTGGGGTTGCGTAAAGGCTCCCCCAGGGAGTTCAGGTGTACCCAAAGGCTTCCGCTGAGAGCACTTTTTGATGGCAGAAAGTGGCACCGTACGTGTTTTTTCGGGTCTAACTCGGGTTCAGCTTCTTGTTGCGGTTAGGGTTATGTTTAGGGTTGTTAGGAAAGAGTGAAGACGCAGAGTCCTGTTGAGTGTGGGGTTGCGTAAAGGCTCCCCCAGGGAGTTCAGGTGTACCCAAAGGCTTCCGCTGAGAGCACTTTTTGATGGCATAAAGTGGCACCGTACGTGTTTTTTCGGGTCTAACTCGGGTTCAGCTTCTTGTTGCGGTTAGGGTTATGTTTAGGGTTGTTAGGAAAGAGTGAATACGCAGAGTCCTGTTGAGTGTGGGGTTGCGTAAAGGCTCCCCCAGGGAGTTCAGGTGTACCCAAAGGCTTCCGCTGAGAGCACTTTTTGATGGCAGAAAGTGGCACCGTACGTGTTTTTTCGGGTCTAACTCGGGTTCAGCTTCTTGTTGCGGTTAGGGTTATGTTTAGGGTTGTTAGGAAAGAGTGAAGACGCAGAGTCCTGTTGAGTGTGGGGTCGCGTAAAGGCTCCCCCAGGGAGTTCAGGTGTACCCAAAGGCTTCCGCTGAGAGCACTTTTTGATGGCAGAAAGTGGCACCGTACGTGTTTTTTCGGGTCTAACTCGGGTTCAGCTTCTTGTTGCGGTTAGGGTTATGTTTAGGGTTGTTAGGAAAGAGTGAAGACGCAGAGTCCTGTTGAGTGTGGGGTTGCGTAAAGGCTCCCCCAGGGAGTTCAGGTGTACCCAAAGGCTTCCGCTGAGAGCACTTTTTGATGGCAGAAAGTGGCACCGTACGTGTTTTTTCGGGTCTAACTCGGGTTCAGCTTCTTGTTGCGGTAAGGGTTATGTTTAGGGTTGTTAGGAAAGAGTGAAGACGCAGAGTCCTGTTGAGTGTGGGGTTGCGTAAAGGCTCCCCCAGGGAGTTCAGGTGTACCCAAAGGCTTCCGCTGAGAGCACTTTTTGATGGCAGAAAGTGGCACCGTACGTGTTTTTTCGGGTCTAACTCGGGTTCAGCTTCTTGTTGCGGTTAGGGTTATGTTTAGGGTTGTTAGGAAAGAGTGAAGGCGCAGAGTCCTGTTGAGTGTGGGGTTGCGTAAAGGCTCCCCCAGGGAATTCAGGTGTACCCAAAGGCTTCCGCTGACAGCACTTTTGGATGGCAGAAAGTGGCACCGTACGTGTTTTTTCGGGTCTAACTCGGGTTCAGCTTCTTGTTCCGGTTAGGGTTATGTTTAGGGTTGTTAGGAAAGAGTGAAGACGCAGAGTCCTGTTGAGTGTGGGGTTGCGTAAAGGCTCCCCCAGGGAGTTCAGGTGTACCCAAAGGCTTCCGCTGAGAGCACTTTTTGATGGCAGAAAGTGGCACCGTACGTGTTTTTTCGGGTCTAACTCGGGTTCAGCTTCTTGTTGCGGTTAGGGTTATGTTTAGGGTTGTTAGGAAAGAGTGAAGACGCAGAGTCCTGTTCAGTGTGGGGTTGCGTAAAGGCTCCCCCAGGGAGTTCAGGTGTACCCAAAGGCTTCTGCTGAGAGCACTTTTTGATGGCAGGAAGTGGCACCGTACGTGTTTTTTCGGGTCTAACTCGGGTTGAGCTTCTTGTTGCGGTTAGGGTTATGTTTAGGGTTGTTAGGAAAGAGTGAAGACGCAGAGTCCTGTTGAGTGTGGGGTTGCGTAAAGGCTCCCCCAGGGAGTTCAGGTGTACCCAAAGGCTTCCGCTGAGAGCACTTTTGGATGGCAGAAAGTGGCACCGTACGTGTTTTTTCGGGTCTAACTCGGGTTCAGCTTCTTGTTGCGGTTAGGGTTATGTTTAGGGTTGTTAGGAAAGAGTGAAGACGCAGAGTCCTGTTGAGTGTGGGGTTGCGTAAAGGCTCCCCCAGGGAGTTCAGGTGTACCCAAAGGCTTCCGCTGAGAGCACTTTTTGATGGCAGAAAGTGGCACCGTACGTGTTTTTTCGGGTCTAACTCGGGTTCAGCTTCTTGTTGCGGTTAGGGTTATGTTTAGGGTTGTTAGGAAAGAGTGAAGACGCAGAGTCCTGTTGAGTGTGGGGTTGTGTAAAGGCTCCCCCAGGGAGTTCAGGTGTACCCAAAGGCTTCCGCTGAGAGCACTTTTTGATGGCAGAAAGTAGCACCGTACGTGTTTTTTCGGGTCTAACTCGGGTTGAGCTTCTTGATCTGGTTAGGGTTATGTTTAGGGTTGTTAGGAAAGAGTGAAGACGCAGAGTCCTGTTGAGTGTGGGGTTGCGTAAAGGCTCCCCCAGGGAGTTCAGGTGTACCCAAAGGCTTCCGCTGAGAGCACTTTTTGATGGCAGAAAGTGGCACCGTACGTGTTTTTTCGGGTCTAACTCGGGTTCAGCTTCTTGTTGCGGTTAGGGTTATGTTTAGGGTTGTTAGGAAAGAGTGAAGACGCAGAGTCCTGTTGAGTGTGGGGTTGCATAAAGGCTCCCCCAGGGAGTTCAGGTGTACCCAAAGGCTTCCGCTGAGAGCACTTTTTGATGGCAGAAAGTGGCACCGTACGTGTTTTTTCGGGTCTAACTCGGGTTGAGCTTCTTGTTGCGGTTAGGGTTGTGTTTAGGGTTGTTAGGAAAGAGTGAAGACGCAGAGTCCTGTTGAGTGTGGGGTTGCGTAAAGGCTCCCCCAGGGAGTTCAGGTGTACCCAAAGGCTTCTGCTGAGAGCACTTTTTGACGGCAGAAAGTGGCACCGTACGTGTTTTTTCGGGTCTAACTCGGGTTCAGCTTCTTGTTGCGGTTAGGGTTATGTTTAGGGTTGTTAGGAAAGAGTGAAGACGCAGAGTCCTGTTGAGTGTGGGGTTGCGTAAAGGCTCCCCCAGGGAGTTCAGGTGTACCCAAAGGCTTCCGCTGAGAGCACTTTTTGATGGCAGAAAGTGGCACCGTACGTGTTTTTTCGGGTCTAACTCGGGTTGAGCTTCTTGTTGCGGTTAGGGTTATGTTTAGGGTTGTTAGGAAAGAGTGAAGACGCAGAGTCCTGTTGAGTGTAGGGTTGCTTAAAGGCTCCCCCAGGGAATTCAGGTGTACCCAAAGGCTTCCGCTGAGAGCACTTTTGGATGGCAGAAAGTGGCACCGTACGTGTTTTTTCGGGTCTAACTCGGGTTCAGCTTCTTGTTGCGGTTAGGGTTATGTTTAGGGTTGTTAGGAAAGAGTGAAGACGCAGAGTCCTGTTGAGTGTGGGGTTGCGTAAAGGCTCCCCCAGGGAGTTCAGGTGTACCCAAAGGCTTCCGCTGAGAGCACTTTTTGATGGCAGAAAGTGGCACCGTACGTGTTTTTTCGGGTCTAACTCGGGTTCAGCTTCTTGTTGCGGTTAGGGTTATGTTTAGGGTTGTTAGGAAAGAGTGAAGACACAGAGTCCTGTTGAGTGTGGGGTTGCGTAAAGGCTCCCCCAGGGAGTTCAGGTGTACCCAAAGGCTTCCGCTGAGAGCACTTTTTGATGGAAGAAAGTGGCACCGTACGTGTTTTTTCGGGCCTAACTCGGGTTCAGCTTCTTGTTGCGGTTAGGGTTATGTTTAGGGTTGTTAGGAAAGAGTGAAGACGCAGAGTCCTGTTGAGTGTGGGGTTGCGTAAAGGCTCCCCCAGGGAGTTCAGGTGTACCCAAAGGCTTCTGCTGAGAGCACTTTTTGATGGCAGAAAGTGGCACCGTACGTGTTTTTTCGGGTCTAACTCGGGTTCAGCTTCTTGTTGCGGTTAGGGTTATGTTTAGGGTTGTTAGGAAAGAGTGAAGACGCAGAGTCCTGTTGAGTGTGGGGTCGCGTAAAGGCTCCCCCAGGGAGTTCAGGTGTACCCAAAGGCTTCCGCTGAGAGCACTTTTTGATGGCAGAAAGTGGCACCGTACGTGTTTTTTCGGGTCTAACTCGGGTTCAGCTTCTTGTTGCGGTTAGGGTTATGTTTAGGGTTGTTAGGAAAGAGTGAAGACGCAGAGTCCTGTTGAGTGTGGGGTTGCGTAAAGGCTCCCCCAGGGAGTTCAGGTGTACCCAAAGGCTTCCGCTGAGAGCACTTTTTGATGGCAGAAAGTGGCACCGTACGTGTTTTTTCGGGTCTAACTCGGGTTCAGCTTCTTGTTGCGGTAAGGGTTATGTTTAGGGTTGTTAGGAAAGAGTGAAGGCGCAGAGTCCTGTTGAGTGTGGGGTTGCGTAAAGGCTCCCCCAGGGAATTCAGGTGTACCCAAAGGCTTCCGCTGACAGCACTTTTGGATGGCAGAAAGTGGCACCGTACGTGTTTTTTCGGGTCTAACTCGGGTTCAGCTTCTTGTTCCGGTTAGGGTTATGTTTAGGGTTGTTAGGAAAGAGTGAAGACGCAGAGTCCTGTTGAGTGTGGGGTTGCGTAAAGGCTCCCCCAGGGAGTTCAGGTGTACCCAAAGGCTTCCGCTGAGAGCACTTTTTGATGGCAGAAAGTGGCACCGTACGTGTTTTTTCGGGTCTAACTCGGGTTCAGCTTCTTGTTGCGGTTAGGGTTATGTTTAGGGTTGTTAGGAAAGAGTGAAGACGCAGAGTCCTGTTCAGTGTGGGGTTGCGTAAAGGCTCCCCCAGGGAGTTCAGGTGTACCCAAAGGCTTCTGCTGAGAGCACTTTTGGATGGCAGAAAGTGGCACCGTACGTGTTTTTTCGGGTCTAACTCGGGTTCAGCTTCTTGTTGCGGTTAGGGTTATGTTTAGGGTTGTTAGGAAAGAGTGAAGACGCAGAGTCCTGTTGAGTGTGGGGTTGCGTAAAGGCTCCCCCAGGGAGTTCAGGTGTACCCAAAGGCTTCCGCTCAGAGCACTTTTGGATGGCAGAAAGTGGCACCGTACGTGTTTTTTCGGGTCTAACTCGGGTTCAGCTTCTTGTTGCGGTTAGGGTTATGTTTAGGGTTGTTAGGAAAGAGTGAAGACGCAGAGTCCTGTTGAGTGTGGGGTTGCGTAAAGGCTCCCCCAGGGAGTTCAGGTGTACCCAAAGGCTTCCGCTGAGAGCACTTTTTGATGGCAGAAAGTGGCACCGTACGTGTTTTTTCGGGTCTAACTCGGGTTCAGCTTCTTGTTGCGGTTAGGGTTATGTTTAGGGTTGTTAGGAAAGAGTGAAGACGCAGAGTCCTGTTGAGTGTGGGGTTGTGTAAAGGCTCCCCCAGGGAGTTCAGGTGTACCCAAAGGCTTCCGCTGAGAGCACTTTTTGATGGCAGAAAGTAGCACCGTACGTGTTTTTTCGGGTCTAACTCGGGTTGAGCTTCTTGATCTGGTTAGGGTTATGTTTAGGGTTGTTAGGAAAGAGTGAAGACGCAGAGTCCTGTTGAGTGTGGGGTTGCGTAAAGGCTCCCCCAGGGAGTTCAGGTGTACCCAAAGGCTTCCGCTGAGAGCACTTTTTGATGGCAGAAAGTGGCACCGTACGTGTTTTTTCGGGTCTAACTCGGGTTCAGCTTCTTGTTGCGGTTAGGGTTATGTTTAGGGTTGTTAGGAAAGAGTGAAGACGCAGAGTCCTGTTGAGTGTGGGGTTGCATAAAGGCTCCCCCAGGGAGTTCAGGTGTACCCAAAGGCTTCCGCTGAGAGCACTTTTTGATGGCAGAAAGTGGCACCGTACGTGTTTTTTCGGGTCTAACTCGGGTTGAGCTTCTTGTTGCGGTTAGGGTTGTGTTTAGGGTTGTTAGGAAAGAGTGAAGACGCAGAGTCCTGTTGAGTGTGGGGTTGCGTAAAGGCTCCCCCAGGGAGTTCAGGTGTACCCAAAGGCTTCCGCTGAGAGCACTTTTTGACGGCAGAAAGTGGCACCGTACGTGTTTTTTCGGGTCTAACTCGGGTTGAGCTTCTTGTTGCGGTTAGGGTTATGTTTAGGGTTGTTAGGAAAGAGTGAAGACGCAGAGTCCTGTTGAGTGTGGGGTTGCGTAAAGGCTCCCCCAGGGAGTTCAGGTGTACCCAAAGGCTTCCGCTGAGAGCACTTTTGGATGGCAGAAAGTGGCACCGTACGTGTTTTTTCGGGTCTAACTCGGGTTGAGCTTCTTGTTGCGGTTAGGGTTATGTTTAGGGTTGTTAGGAAAGAGTGAAGACGCAGAGTCCTGTTGAGTGTAGGGTTGCTTAAAGGCTCCCCCAGGGAATTCAGGTGTACCCAAAGGCTTCCGCTGAGAGCACTTTTGGATGGCAGAAAGTGGCACCGTACGTGTTTTTTCGGGTCTAACTCGGGTTCAGCTTCTTGTTGCGGTTAGGGTTATGTTTAGGGTTGTTAGGAAAGAGTGAAGACGCAGAGTCCTGTTGAGTGTGGGGTTGCGTAAAGGCTCCCCCAGGGAGTTCAGGTGTACCCAAAGGCTTCCGCTGAGAGCACTTTTTGATGGCAGAAAGTGGCACCGTACGTGTTTTTTCGGGTCTAACTCGGGTTCAGCTTCTTGTTGCGGTTAGGGTTATGTTTAGGGTTGTTAGGAAAGAGTGAAGACACAGAGTCCTGTTGAGTGTGGGGTTGCGTAAAGGCTCCCCCAGGGAGTTCAGGTGTACCCAAAGGCTTCCGCTGAGAGCACTTTTTGATGGAAGAAAGTGGCACCGTACGTGTTTTTTCGGGCCTAACTCGGGTTCAGCTTCTTGTTGCGGTTAGGGTTATGTTTAGGGTTGTTAGGAAAGAGTGAAGACGCAGAGTCCTGTTGAGTGTGGGGTTGCGTAAAGGCTCCCCCAGGGAGTTCAGGTGTACCCAAAGGCTTCTGCTGAGAGCACTTTTTGATGGCAGAAAGTGGCACCGTACGTGTTTTTTCGGGTCTAACTCGGGTTGAGCTTCTTGTTGCGGTTAGGGTTATGTTTAGGGTTGTTAGGAAAGAGTGAAGACGCAGAGTCCTGTTGAGTGTGGGGTTGCGTAAAGGCTCCCCCAGGGAGTTCAGGTGTACCCAAAGGCTTCCGCTGAGAGCACTTTTGGATGGCAGAAAGTGGCACCGTACGTGTTTTTTCGGGTCTAACTCGGGTTCAGCTTCTTGTTGCGGTTAGGGTTATGTTTAGGGTTGTTAGGAAAGAGTGAAGACGCAGAGTCCTGTTGAGTGTGGGGTTGCGTAAAGGCTCCCCCAGGGAGTTCAGGTGTACCCAAAGGCTTCCGCTGAGAGCACTTTTGGATGGCAGAAAGTGGCACCGTACGTGTTTTTTCGGGTCTAACTCGGGTTCAGCTTCTTGTTGCGGTTAGGGTTATGTTTAGGGTTGTTAGGAAAGAGTGAAGACGCAGAGTCCTGTTGAGTGTGGGGTTGCGTAAAGGCTCCCCCAGGGAGTTCAGGTGTACCCAAAGGCTTCCGCTGAGAGCACTTTTTGATGGCAGAAAGTGGCACCGTACGTGTTTTTTCGGGTCTAACTCGGGTTCAGCTTCTTGTTGCGGTTAGGGTTATGTTTAGGGTTGTTAGGAAAGAGTGAAGACGCAGAGTCCTGTTGAGTGTGGGGTTGCGTAAAGGCTCCCCCAGGGAGTTCAGGTGTACCCAAAGGCTTCCGCTGAGAGCACTTTTGGATGGCAGAAAGTGGCACCGTACGTGTTTTTTCGGGTCTAACTCGGGTTCAGCTTCTTGTTGCGGTTAGGGTTATGTTTAGGGTTGTTAGGAAAGAGTGAAGACGCAGAGTCCTGTTGAGTGTGGGGTTGCGTAAAGGCTCCCCCAGGGAGTTCAGGTGTACCCAAAGGCTTCCGCTGAGAGCACTTTTTGATGGCAGAAAGTGGCACCGTACGTGTTTTTTCGGGTCTAACTCGGGTTCAGCTTCTTGTTGCGGTTAGGGTTATGTTTAGGGTTGTTAGGAAAGAGTGAAGACGCAGAGTCCTGTTGAGTGTGGGGTTGCGTAAAGGCTCCCCCAGGGAGTTCAGGTGTACCCAAAGGCTTCCGCTGAGAGCACTTTTTGATGGCAGAAAGTGGCACCGTACGTGTTTTTTCGGGTCTAACTCGGGTTCAGCTTCTTGTTGCGGTTAGGGTTATGTTTAGGGTTGTTAGGAAAGAGTGAAGACGCAGAGTCCTGTTGAGTGTGGGGTTGGGTAAAGGCTCCCCCAGGGAGTTCAGGTGTACCCAAAGGCTTCCGCTGAGAGCACTTTTTGATGGCAGAAAGTGGCACCGTACGTGTTTTTTCGGGTCTAACTCGGGTTCAGCTTCTTGTTGCGGTTAGGGTTATGTTTAGGGTTGTTAGGAAAGAGTGAAGACGCAGAGTCCTGTTGAGTGTGGGGTTGCGTAAAGGCTCCCCCAGGGAGTTCAGGTGTACCCAAAGGCTTCCGCTGAGAGCACTTTTGGATGGCAGAAAGTGGCACCGTACGTGTTTTTTCGGGTCTAACTCGGGTTCAGCTTCTTGTTGCGGTTAGGGTTATGTTTAGGGTTGTTAGGAAAGAGTGAAGACGCAGAGTCCTGTTGAGTGTGGGGTTGCGTAAAGGCTCCCCCAGGGAGTTCAGGTGTACCCAAAGGCTTCCGCTGAGAGCACTTTTTGATGGCAGAAAGTGGCACCGTACGTGTTTTTTCGGGTCTAACTCGGGTTCAGCTTCTTGTTCCGGTTAGGGTTGTGTTTAGGGTTGTTAGGAAAGAGTGAAGACGCAGAGTCCCGTTGAGTGTGGGGTTGCGTAAAGGCTCCCCCAGGGAGTTCAGGTGTACCCAAAGGCTTCCGCTGAGAGCACTTTTTGACGGCAGAAAGTGGCACCGTACGTGTTTTTTCGGGTCTAACTCGGGTTCAGCTTCTTGTTGCGGTTAGGGTTATGTTTAGGGTTGTTAGGAAAGAGTGAAGACGCAGAGTCCTGTTGAGTGTGGGGTTGCGTAAAGGCTCCTCCAGGGAGTTAAGGTGTACCCAAAGGCTTCCGCTGAGAGCACTTTTTGATGGCAGAAAGTGGCACCGTACGTGTTTTTTCGGGTCTAACTCGGGTTGAGCTTCTTGTTCCGGTTAGGGTTATGTTTAGGGTTGTTAGGAAAGAGTGAAGGCGCAGAGTCCTGTTGAGTGTGGGGTTGCGTAAAGGCTCCCCCAGGGAATTCAGGTGTACCCAAAGGCTTCCGCTGAGAGCACTTTTGGATGGCAGAAAGTGGCACCGTACGTGTTTTTTCGGGTCTAACTCGGGTTCAGCTTCTTGTTGCGGTTAGGGTTATGTTTAGGGTTGTTAGGAAAGAGTGAAGACGCAGAGTCCTGTTGAGTGTGGGGTTGCATAAAGGCTCCCCCAGGGAGTTCAGGTGTACCCAAAGGCTTCCGCTGAGAGCACTTTTTGATGGCAGAAAGTGGCACCGTACGTGTTTTTTCGGGTCTAACTCGGGTTCAGCTTCTTGTTCCCGTTAGGGTTATGTTTAGGGTTGTTAGGAAAGAGTGAAGACGCAGAGTCCTGTTGAGTGTGGGGTTGCGTAAAGGCTCCCCCAGGGAGGTCAGGTGTACCCAAAGGCTTCCGCTGAGAGCACTTTTTGATGGCAGAAAGTGGCACCGTACGTGTTTTTTCGGGTCTAACTCGGGTTCAGCTTCTTGTTGCGGTTAGGGTTATGTTTAGGGTTGTTAGGAAAGAGTGAAGACGCAGAGTCCTGTTGAGTGTGGGGTTGCTTAAAGGCTCCCCCAGGGAGTTCAGGTGTACCCAAAGGCTTCCGCTGAGAGCACTTTTTGATGGCAGAAAGTGGCACCGTACGTGTTTTTTCGGGTCTAACTCGGGTTCAGCTTCTTGTTGCGGTTAGGGTTATGTTTAGGGTTGTTAGGAAAGAGTGAAGACGCAGAGTCCTGTTGAGTGTGGGGTTGCGTAAAGGCTCCCCCAGGGAGTTCAGGTGTACCCAAAGGCTTCCGCTGAGAGCACTTTTTGATGGCAGAAAGTGGCACCGTACGTGTTTTTTCGGGTCTAACTCGGGTTGAGCTTCTTGTTGCGGTTAGGGTTATGTTTAGGGTTGTGAGGAAAGAGTGAAGACGCAGAGTCCTGTTGAGTGTGGGGTTGCGTAAAGGCTCCCCCAGGGAGTTCAGGTGTACCCAAAGGCTTCCGCTGAGAGCACTTTTTGATGGCAGAAAGTGGCACCGTACGTGTTTTTTCGGGTCTAACTCGGGTTCAGCTTCTTGTTGCGGTTAGGGTTATGTTTAGGGTTGTTAGGAAAGAGTGAAGACGCAGAGTCCTGTTGAGTGTGGGGTTGCGTAAAGGCTCCCCCAGGGAGTTCAGGTGTACCCAAAGGCTTCCGCTGAGAGCACTTTTGGATGGCAGAAAGTGGCACCGTACGTGTTTTTTCGGGTCTAACTCGGGTTCAGCTTCTTGTTCCGGTTAGGGTTATGTTTAGGGTTGTTAGGAAAGAGTGAAGACGCAGAGTCCTGTTGAGTGTGGGGTTGCGTAAAGGCTCCCCCAGGGAGGTCAGGTGTACCCAAAGGCTTCCGCTGAGAGCACTTTTTGATGGCATAAAGTGGCACCGTACGTGTTTTTTCGGGTCTAACTCGGGTTGAGCTTCTTGTTGCGGTTAGGGTTATGTTTAGGGTTGTTAGGAAAGAGTGAATACGCAGAGTCCTGTTGAGTGTGGGGTTGCGTAAAGGCTCCCCCAGGGAGTTCAGGTGTACCCAAAGGCTTCCGCTGAGAGCACTTTTTGATGGCAGAAAGTGGCACCGTACGTGTTTTTTCGGGTCTAACTCGGGTTCAGCTTCTTGTTGCGGTTAGGGTTATGTTTAGGGTTGTTAGGAAAGAGTGAAGACGCAGAGTCCTGTTGAGTGTGGGGTCGCGTAAAGGCTCCCCCAGGGAGTTCAGGTGTACCCAAAGGCTTCCGCTGAGAGCACTTTTTGATGGCAGAAAGTGGCACCGTACGTGTTTTTTCGGGTCTAACTCGGGTTCAGCTTCTTGTTGCGGTTAGGGTTATGTTTAGGGTTGTTAGGAAAGAGTGAAGACGCAGAGTCCTGTTGAGTGTGGGGTTGCGTAAAGGCTCCCCCAGGGAGTTCAGGTGTACCCAAAGGCTTCCGCTGAGAGCACTTTTTGATGGCAGAAAGTGGCACCGTACGTGTTTTTTCGGGTCTAACTCGGGTTCAGCTTCTTGTTGCGGTAAGGGTTATGTTTAGGGTTGTTAGGAAAGAGTGAAGACGCAGAGTCCTGTTGAGTGTGGGGTTGCATAAAGGCTCCCCCAGGGAGTTCAGGTGTACCCAAAGGCTTCCGCTGAGAGCACTTTTTGATGGCAGAAAGTGGCACCGTACGTGTTTTTTCGGGTCTAACTCGGGTTCAGCTTCTTGTTGCGGTTAGGGTTATGTTTAGGGTTGTTAGGAAAGAGTGAAGACGCAGAGTCCTGTTGAGTGTGGGGTTGCGTAAAGGCTCCCCCAGGGAGTTCAGGTGTACCCAAAGGCTTCCGCTGAGGACACTTTTTGATGGCAGAAAGTGGCACCGTACGTGTTTTTTCGGGTCTAACTCGGGTTCAGCTTCTTGTTGCGGTTAGGGTTATGTTTAGGGTTGTTAGGAAAGAGTGAAGGCGCAGAGTCCTGTTGAGTGTGGGGTTGCGTAAAAGCTCCCCCAGGGAATTCAGGTGTACCCAAAGGCTTCCGCTGACAGCACTTTTGGATGGCAGAAAGTGGCACCGTACGTGTTTTTTCGGGTCTAACTCGGGTTCAGCTTCTTGTTCCGGTTAGGGTTATGTTTAGGGTTGTTAGGAAAGAGTGAAGACGCAGAGTCCTGTTGAGTGTGGGGTTGCGTAAAGGCTCCCCCAGGGAGTTCAGGTGTACCCAAAGGCTTCCGCTGAGAGCACTTTTTGATGGCAGAAAGTGGCACCGTACGTGTTTTTTCGGGTCTAACTCGGGTTCAGCTTCTTGTTGCGGTTAGGGTTATGTTTAGGGTTGTTAGGAAAGAGTGAAGACGCAGAGTCCTGTTCAGTGTGGGGTTGCGTAAAGGCTCCCCCAGGGAGTTCAGGTGTACCCAAAGGCTTCTGCTGAGAGCACTTTTGGATGGCAGAAAGTGGCACCGTACGTGTTTTTTCGGGTCTAACTCGGGTTCAGCTTCTTGTTGCGGTTAGGGTTATGTTTAGGGTTGTTAGGAAAGAGTGAAGACACAGAGTCCTGTTGAGTGTGGGGTTGCGTAAAGGCTCCCCCAGGGAGTTCAGGTGTACCCAAAGGCTTCCGCTGAGAGCACTTTTGGATGGCAGAAAGTGGCACCGTACGTGTTTTTTCGGGTCTAACTCGGGTTCAGCTTCTTGTTGCGGTTAGGGTTATGTTTAGGGTTGTTAGGAAAGAGTGAAGACGCAGAGTCCTGTTGAGTGTGGGGTTGCGTAAAGGCTCCCCCAGGGAGTTCAGGTGTACCCAAAGGCTTCCGCTGAGAGCACTTTTTGATGGCAGAAAGTGGCACCGTACGTGTTTTTTCGGGTCTAACTCGGGTTCAGCTTCTTGTTGCGGTTAGGGTTATGTTTAGGGTTGTTAGGAAAGAGTGAAGACGCAGAGTCCTGTTGAGTGTGGGGTTGTGTAAAGGCTCCCCCAGGGAGTTCAGGTGTACCCAAAGGCTTCCGCTGAGAGCACTTTTTGATGGCAGAAAGTAGCACCGTACGTGTTTTTTCGGGTCTAACTCGGGTTGAGCTTCTTGATCTGGTTAGGGTTATGTTTAGGGTTGTTAGGAAAGAGTGAAGACGCAGAGTCCTGTTGAGTGTGGGGTTGCGTAAAGGCTCCCCCAGGGAGTTCAGGTGTACCCAAAGGCTTCCGCTGAGAGCACTTTTTGATGGCAGAAAGTGGCACCGTACGTGTTTTTTCGGGTCTAACTCGGGTTCAGCTTCTTGTTGCGGTTAGGGTTGTGTTTAGGGTTGTTAGGAAAGAGTGAAGACGCAGAGTCCTGTTGAGTGTGGGGTTGCGTAAAGGCTCCCCCAGGGAGTTCAGGTGTACCCAAAGGCTTCCGCTGAGAGCACTTTTTGACGGCAGAAAGTGGCACCGTACGTGTTTTTTCGGGTCTAACTCGGGTTCAGCTTCTTGTTGCGGTTAGGGTTATGTTTAGGGTTGTTAGGAAAGAGTGAAGACGCAGAGTCCTGTTGAGTGTGGGGTTGCGTAAAGGCTCCCCCAGGGAGTTCAGGTGTACCCAAAGGCTTCCGCTGAGAGCACTTTTTGATGGCAGAAAGTGGCACCGTACGTGTTTTTTCGGGTCTAACTCGGGTTCAGCTTCTTGTTGCGGTTAGGGTTATGTTTAGGGTTGTTAGGAAAGAGTGAAGACGCAGAGTCCTGTTGAGTGTAGGGTTGCTTAAAGGCTCCCCCAGGGAATTCAGGTGTACCCAAAGGCTTCCGCTGAGAGCACTTTTGGATGGCAGAAAGTGGCACCGTACGTGTTTTTTCGGGTCTAACTCGGGTTCAGCTTCTTGTTGCGGTTAGGGTTATGTTTAGGGTTGTTAGGAAAGAGTGAAGACGCAGAGTCCTGTTGAGTGTGGGGTTGCGTAAAGGCTCCCCCAGGGAGTTCAGGTGTACCCAAAGGCTTCCGCTGAGAGCACTTTTTGATGGCAGAAAGTGGCACCGTACGTGTTTTTTCGGGTCTAACTCGGGTTCAGCTTCTTGTTGCGGTTAGGGTTATGTTTAGGGTTGTTAGGAAAGAGTGAAGACACAGAGTCCTGTTGAGTGTGGGGTTGCGTAAAGGCTCCCCCAGGGAGTTCAGGTGTACCCAAAGGCTTCCGCTGAGAGCACTTTTTGATGGAAGAAAGTGGCACCGTACGTGTTTTTTCGGGCCTAACTCGGGTTCAGCTTCTTGTTGCGGTTAGGGTTATGTTTAGGGTTGTTAGGAAAGAGTGAAGACGCAGAGTCCTGTTGAGTGTGGGGTTGCGTAAAGGCTCCCCCAGGGAGTTCAGGTGTACCCAAAGGCTTCTGCTGAGAGCACTTTTTGATGGCAGAAAGTGGCACCGTACGTGTTTTTTCGGGTCTAACTCGGGTTGAGCTTCTTGTTGCGGTTAGGGTTATGTTTAGGGTTGTTAGGAAAGAGTGAAGACGCAGAGTCCTGTTGAGTGTGGGGTTGCGTAAAGGCTCCCCCAGGGAGTTCAGGTGTACCCAAAGGCTTCCGCTGAGAGCACTTTTGGATGGCAGAAAGTGGCACCGTACGTGTTTTTTCGGGTCTAACTCGGGTTCAGCTTCTTGTTGCGGTTAGGGTTATGTTTAGGGTTGTTAGGAAAGAGTGAAGACGCAGAGTCCTGTTGAGTGTGGGGTTGCGTAAAGGCTCCCCCAGGGAGTTCAGGTGTACCCAAAGGCTTCCGCTGAGAGCACTTTTTGATGGCAGAAAGTGGCACCGTACGTGTTTTTTCGGGTCTAACTCGGGTTCAGCTTCTTGTTGCGGTTAGGGTTATGTTTAGGGTTGTTAGGAAAGAGTGAAGACGCAGAGTCCTGTTGAGTGTGGGGTTGCGTAAAGGCTCCCCCAGGGAGTTCAGGTGTACCCAAAGGCTTCCGCTGAGAGCACTTTTTGATGGCAGAAAGTGGCACCGTACGTGTTTTTTCGGGTCTAACTCGGGTTCAGCTTCTTGTTGCGGTTAGGGTTATGTTTAGGGTTGTTAGGAAAGAGTGAAGACGCAGAGTCCTGTTGAGTGTGGGGTTGCGTAAAGGCTCCCCCAGGGAGTTCAGGTGTACCCAAAGGCTTCCGCTGAGAGCACTTTTGGATGGCAGAAAGTGGCACCGTACGTGTTTTTTCGGGTCTAACTCGGGTTCAGCTTCTTGTTGCGGTTAGGGTTATGTTTAGGGTTGTTAGGAAAGAGTGAAGACGCAGAGTCCTGTTGAGTGTGGGGTTGCGTAAAGGCTCCCCCAGGGAGTTCAGGTGTACCCAAAGGCTTCCGCTGAGAGCACTTTTTGATGGCAGAAAGTGGCACCGTACGTGTTTTTTCGGGTCTAACTCGGGTTCAGCTTCTTGTTGCGGTTAGGGTTATGTTTAGGGTTGTTAGGAAAGAGTGAAGACGCAGAGTCCTGTTGAGTGTGGGGTTGCGTAAAGGCTCCCCCAGGGAGTTCAGGTGTACCCAAAGGCTTCCGCTGAGAGCACTTTTTGATGGCAGAAAGTGGCACCGTACGTGTTTTTTCGGGTCTAACTCGGGTTCAGCTTCTTGTTGCGGTTAGGGTTATGTTTAGGGTTGTTAGGAAAGAGTGAAGACGCAGAGTCCTGTTGAGTGTGGGGTTGCGTAAAGGCTCCCCCAGGGAGTTCAGGTGTACCCAAAGGCTTCCGCTGAGAGCACATACTCATGCTGCAGAGTCCTGTTGAGTGTGGGGTTGCGTAAAGGCTCCCCCAGGGAGTTCAGGTGTACCCAAAGGCTTCCGCTGAGAGCACTAGGAAAGAGTGAAGACGCAGAGTCCTGTTGAGTGTGGGGTTGCGTAAAGGCTCCCCCAGGGAGTTCAGGTGTACCCAAAGGCTTCCGCTGAGAGCACTTTTTGATGGCAGAAAGTGGCACCGTACGTGTTTTTTCGGGTCTAACTCGGGTTCAGCTTCTTGTTGCGGTTAGGGTTATGTTTAGGGTTGTTAGGAAAGAGTGAAGACGCAGAGTCCTGTTGAGTGTGGGGTTGCGTAAAGGCTCCCCCAGGGAGTTCAGGTGTACCCAAAGGCTTCCGCTGAGAGCACTTTTTGATGGCAGAAAGTGGCACCGTACGTGTTTTTTCGGGTCTAACTCGGGTTCAGCTTCTTGTTCCGGTTAGGGTTGTGTTTAGGGTTGTTAGGAAAGAGTGAAGACGCAGAGTCCCGTTGAGTGTGGGGTTGCGTAAAGGCTCCCCCAGGGAGTTCAGGTGTACCCAAAGGCTTCCGCTGAGAGCACTTTTTGACGGCAGAAAGTGGCACCGTACGTGTTTTTTCGGGTCTAACTCGGGTTCAGCTTCTTGTTGCGGTTAGGGTTATGTTTAGGGTTGTTAGGAAAGAGTGAAGACGCAGAGTCCTGTTGAGTGTGGGGTTGCGTAAAGGCTCCTCCAGGGAGTTAAGGTGTACCCAAAGGCTTCCGCTGAGAGCACTTTTTGATGGCAGAAAGTGGCACCGTACGTGTTTTTTCGGGTCTAACTCGGGTTGAGCTTCTTGTTCCGGTTAGGGTTATGTTTAGGGTTGTTAGGAAAGAGTGAAGGCGCAGAGTCCTGTTGAGTGTGGGGTTGCGTAAAGGCTCCCCCAGGGAATTCAGGTGTACCCAAAGGCTTCCGCTGAGAGCACTTTTGGATGGCAGAAAGTGGCACCGTACGTGTTTTTTCGGGTCTAACTCGGGTTCAGCTTCTTGTTGCGGTTAGGGTTATGTTTAGGGTTGTTAGGAAAGAGTGAAGACGCAGAGTCCTGTGGAGTGTGGGGTTGCGTAAAGGCTCCCCCAGGGAGTTCAGGTGTACCCAAAGGCTTCCGCTGAGAGCACTTTTTGATGGCAGAAAGTGGCACCGTACGTGTTTTTTCGGGTCTAACTCGGGTTCAGCTTCTTGTTCCCGTTAGGGTTATGTTTAGGGTTGTTAGGAAAGAGTGAAGACGCAGAGTCCTGTTGAGTGTGGGGTTGCGTAAAGGCTCCCCCAGGGAGGTCAGGTGTACCCAAAGGCTTCCGCTGAGAGCACTTTTTGATGGCAGAAAGTGGCACCGTACGTGTTTTTTCGGGTCTAACTCGGGTTCAGCTTCTTGTTGCGGTTAGGGTTATGTTTAGGGTTGTTAGGAAAGAGTGAAGACGCAGAGTCCTGTTGAGTGTGGGGTTGCTTAAAGGCTCCCCCAGGGAGTTCAGGTGTACCCAAAGGCTTCCGCTGAGAGCACTTTTTGATGGCAGAAAGTGGCACCGTACGTGTTTTTTCGGGTCTAACTCGGGTTCAGCTTCTTGTTGCGGTTAGGGTTATGTTTAGGGTTGTGAGGAAAGAGTGAAGACGCAGAGTCCTGTTGAGTGTGGGGTTGCGTAAAGGCTCCCCCAGGGAGTTCAGGTGTACCCAAAGGCTTCCGCTGAGAGCACTTTTTGATGGCAGAAAGTGGCACCGTACGTGTTTTTTCGGGTCTAACTCGGGTTCAGCTTCTTGTTGCGGTTAGGGTTATGTTTAGGGTTGTTAGGAAAGAGTGAAGACGCAGAGTCCTGTTGAGTGTGGGGTTGCGTAAAGGCTCCCCCAGGGAGTTCAGGTGTACCCAAAGGCTTCCGCTGAGAGCACTTTTTGATGGCAGAAAGTGGCACCGTACGTGTTTTTTCGGGTCTAACTCGGGTTGAGCTTCTTGTTGCGGTTAGGGTTATGTTTAGGGTTGTTAGGAAAGAGTGAAGGCGCAGAGTCCTGTTGAGTGTGGGGTTGCGTAAAGGCTCCCCCAGGGAGTTCAGGTGTACCCAAAGGCTTCCGCTGAGAGCACTTTTTGATGGCAGAAAGTGGCACCGTACGTGTTTTTTCGGGTCTAACTCGGGTTCAGCTTCTTGTTGCGGTTAGGGTTATGTTTAGGGTTGTTAGGAAAGAGTGAAGACGCAGAGTCCTGTTGAGTGTGGGGTTGCGTAAAGGCTCCTCCAGGGAGTTCAGGTGTACCCAAAGGCTTCCGCTGAGAGCACTTTTTGATGGCAGAAAGTGGCACCGTACGTGTTTTTTTGGGTCTAACTCGGGTTGAGCTTCTTGTTCGGTTAGGGTTATGTTTAGGGTTGTTAGGAAAGAGTGAAGACGCAGAGTCCTGTTGAGTGTGGGGTTGGGTAAAGGCTCCTCCAGGGAGTTCAGGTGTACCCAAAGGCTTCCGCTGAGAGCACTTTTGGATGGCAGAAAGTGGCACCGTACGTGTTTTTTCGGGTCTAACTCGGGTTCAGCTTCTTGTTGCGGTTAGGGTTATGTTTAGGGTTGTTAGGAAAGAGTGAAGACGCAGAGTCCTGTTGAGTGTGGGGTTGCGTAAAGGCTCCCCCAGGGAGTTCAGGTGTACCCAAAGGCTTCCGCTGAGAGCACTTTTTGATGGCAGAAAGTGGCACCGTACGTGTTTTTTCGGGTCTAACTCGGGTTGAGCTTCTTGTTGCGGTTAGGGTTATGTTTAGGGTTGTTAGGAAAGAGTGAAGACGCAGAGTCCTGTTGAGTGTGGGGTTGCGTAAAGGCTCCCCCAGGGAGTTCAGGTGTACCCAAAGGCTTCCGCTGAGAGCACTTTTTGATGGCAGAAAGTGGCACCGTACGTGTTTTTTCGGGTCTAACTCGGGTTCAGCTTCTTGTTGCGGTTAGGGTTATGTTTAGGGTTGTTAGGAAAGAGTGAAGACGCAGAGTCCTGTTGAGTGTGGGGTTGCGTAAAGGCTCCCCCAGGGAGTTCAGGTGTACCCAAAGGCTTCCGCTGAGAGCACTTTTGGATGGCAGAAAGTGGCACCGTACGTGTTTTTTCGGGTCTAACTCGGGTTGAGCTTCTTGTTGCGGTTAGGGTTATGTTTAGGGTTGTTAGGAAAGAGTGAAGACGCAGAGTCCTGTTGAGTGTGGGGTTGCGTAAAGGCTCCTCCAGGGAGTTCAGGTGTACCGAAAGGCTTCCGCTGAGAGCACTTTTTGATGGCAGAAAGTGGCACCGTACGTGTTTTTTTGGGTCTAACTCGGGTTGAGCTTCTTGTTCGGTTAGGGTTATGTTTAGGGTTGTTAGGAAAGAGTGAAGATGCAGAGTCCTGTTGAGTGTGGGGTTGCGTAAAGGCTCCTCCAGGGAGTTCAGGTGTACCCAAAGGCTTCCGCTGAGAGCACTTTTGGATGGCAGAAAGTGGCACCGTACGTGTTTTTTCGGGTCTAACTCGGGTTGAGCTTCTTGTTCCGGTTAGGGTTATGTTTAGGGTTGTTAGGAAAGAGTGAAGGCGCAGAGTCCTGTTGAGTGTGGGGTTGCGTAAAGGCTCCCCCAGGGAATTCAGGTGTACCCAAAGGCTTCCGCTGAGAGCACTTTTTGATGGCAGAAAGTGGCACCGTACGTGTTTTTTCGGGTCTAACTCGGGTTCAGCTTCTTGTTGCGGTTAGGGTTATGTTTAGGGTTGTTAGGAAAGAGTGAAGACGCAGAGTCCTGTTGAGTGTGGGGTTGCGTAAAGGCTCCCCCAGGGAGTTCAGGTGTACCCAAAGGCTTCCGCTGAGAGCACTTTTTGATGGCAGAAAGTGGCACCGTACGTGTTTTTTCGGGTCTAACTCGGGTTGAGCTTCTTGTTGCGGTTAGGGTTATGTTTAGGGTTGTTAGGAAAGAGTGAAGACGCAGAGTCCTGTTGAGTGTGGGGTTGCGTAAAGGCTCCCCCAGGGAGTTCAGGTGTACCCAAAGGCTTCCGCTGAGAGCACTTTTTGATGGCAGAAAGTGGCACCGTACGTGTTTTTTCGGGTCTAACTCGGGTTCAGCTTCTTGTTGCGGTTAGGGTTATGTTTAGGGTTGTTAGGAAAGAGTGAAGACGCAGAGTCCTGTTGAGTGTGGGGTTGCGTAAAGGCTCCCCCAGGGAGTTCAGGTGTACCCAAAGGCTTCCGCTGAGAGCACTTTTTGATGGCAGAAAGTGGCACCGTACGTGTTTTTTCGGGTCTAACTCGGGTTCAGCTTCTTGTTGCGGTTAGGGTTATGTTTAGGGTTGTTAGGAAAGAGTGAAGACGCAGAGTCCTTTTGAGTGTGGGGTTGCGTAAAGGCTCCCCCAGGGAGTTCAGGTGTACCCAAAGGCTTCCGCTGAGAGCACTTTTTGATGGCAGAAAGTGGCACCGTACGTGTTTTTTCGGGTCTAACTCGGGTTCAGCTTCTCGTTGCGGTTAGGGTTATGTTTAGGGTTGTTAGGAAAGAGTGAAGACGCAGAGTCCTGTTGAGTGTGGGGTTGCGTAAAGGCTCCCCCAGGGAGTTCAGGTGTACCCAAAGGCTTCCGCTGAGAGCACTTTTTGATGGCAGAAAGTGGCACCGTACGTGTTTTTTCGGGTCTAACTCGGGTTCAGCTTCTTGTTGCGGTTAGGGTTATGTTTAGGGTTGTTAGGAAAGAGTGAAGACGCAGAGTCCTGTTGAGTGTGGGGTTGCGTAAAGGCTCCCCCAGGGAGTTCAGGTGTACCCAAAGGCTTCCGCTCAGAGCACTTTTTGATGGCAGAAAGTGGCACCGTACGTGTTTTTTCGGGTCTAACTCGGGTTCAGCTTCTTGTTGCGGTTAGGGTTATGTTTAGGGTTGTTAGGAAAGAGTGAAGACGCAGAGTCCTGTTGAGTGTGGGGTTGCGTAAAGGCTCCCCCAGGGAGTTCAGGTGTACCCAAAGGCTTCCGCTGAGAGCACTTTTGGATGGCAGAAAGTGGCACCGTACGTGTTTTTTCGGGTCTAACTCGGGTTGAGCTTCTTGTTGCGGTTAGGGTTATGTTTAGGGTTGTTAGGAAAGAGTGAAGACGCAGAGTCCTGTTGAGTGTGGGGTTGCGTAAAGGCTCCCCCAGGGAGTTCAGGTGTACCCAAAGGCTTCCACTGAGAGCACTTTTTGATGGCAGAAAGTGGCACCGTACGTGTTTTTTCGGGTCTAACTCGGGTTCAGCTTCTTGTTGCGGTTAGGGTTATGTTTAGGGTTGTTAGGAAAGAGTGAAGACGCAGAGTCCTGTTGAGTGTGGGGTTGCGTAAAGGCTCCCCCAGGGAGTTCAGGTGTACCCAAAGGCTTCCGCTGAGAGCACTTTTGGATGGCAGAAAGTGGCACCGTACGTGTTTTTTCGGGTCTAACTCGGGTTCAGCTTCTTGTTGCGGTTAGGGTTATGTTTAGGGTTGTTAGGAAAGAGTGAAGACGCAGAGTCCTGTTGAGTGTGGGGTTGCGTAAAGGCTCCCCCAGGGAGTTCAGGTGTACCCAAAGGCTTCCGCTGAGAGCACTTTTTGATGGCAGGAAGTGGCACCGTACGTGTTTTTTCGGGTCTAACTCGGGTTCAGCTTCTTGTTGCGGTTAGGGTTATGTTTAGGGTTGTTAGGAAAGAGTGAAGACGCAGAGTCCTGTTGAGTGTGGGGTTGCGTAAAGGCTCCCCCAGGGAGTTCAGGTGTACCCAAAGGCTTCCGCTCAGAGCACTTTTTGATGGCAGAAAGTGGCACCGTACGTGTTTTTTCGGGTCTAACTCGGGTTCAGCTTCTTGTTGCGGTTAGGGTTATGTTTAGGGTTGTTAGGAAAGAGTGAAGACGCAGAGTCCTGTTGAGTGTGGGGTTGCGTAAAGGCTCCCCCAGGGAGTTCAGGTGTACCCAAAGGCTTCCGCTGAGAGCACTTTTGGATGGCAGAAAGTGGCACCGTACGTGTTTTTTCGGGTCTAACTCGGGTTCAGCTTCTTGTTGCGGTTAGGGTTATGTTTAGGGTTGTTAGGAAAGAGTGAAGACGCAGAGTCCTGTTGAGTGTGGGGTTGCGTAAAGGCTCCCCCAGGGAGTTCAGGTGTACCCAAAGGCTTCCGCTGAGAGCACTTTTGGATGGCAGAAAGTGGCACCGTACGTGTTTTTTCGGGTCTAACTCGGGTTCAGCTTCTTGTTGCGGTTAGGGTTATGTTTAGGGTTGTTAGGAAAGAGTGAAGGCGCAGAGTCCTGTTGAGTGTGGGGTTGCGTAAAGGCTCCCCCAGGGAGTTCAGGTGTACCCAAAGGCTTCCGCTGAGAGCACTTTTGGATGGCAGAAAGTGGCACCGTACGTGTTTTTTCGGGTCTAACTCGGGTTCAGCTTCTTGTTGCGGTTAGGGTTATGTTTAGGGTTGTTAGGAAAGAGTGAAGACGCAGAGTCCTGTTGAGTGTGGGGTTGCGTAAAGGCTCCCCCAGGGAGTTCAGGTGTACCCAAAGGCTTCCGCTGAGAGCACTTTTGGATGGCAGAAAGTGGCACCGTACGTGTTTTTTCGGGTCTAACTCGGGTTGAGCTTCTTGTTGCGGTTAGGGTTATGTTTAGGGTTGTTAGGAAAGAGTGAAGACGCAGAGTCCTGTTGAGTGTGGGGTTGCGTAAAGGCTCCCCCAGGGAGTTCAGGTGTACCCAAAGGCTTCCGCTGAGAGCACTTTTTGATGGCAGAAAGTGGCACCGTACGTGTTTTTTCGGGTCTAACTCGGGTTCAGCTTCTTGTTGCGGTTAGGGTTATGTTTAGGGTTGTTAGGAAAGAGTGAAGACGCAGAGTCCTGTTGAGTGTGGGGTTGCGTAAAGGCTCCCCCAGGGAGTTCAGGTGTACCCAAAGGCTTCCGCTGAGAGCACTTTTTGATGGCAGAAAGTGGCACCGTACGTGTTTTTTCGGGTCTAACTCGGGTTGAGCTTCTTGTTGCGGTTAGGGTTATGTTTAGGGTTGTTAGGAAAGAGTGAAGACGCAGAGTCCTGTTGAGTGTGGGGTTGCGTAAAGGCTCCCCCAGGGAGTTCAGGTGTACCCAAAGGCTTCCGCTGAGAGCACTTTTTGATGGCAGAAAGTGGCACCGTACGTGTTTTTTCGGGTCTAACTCGGGTTCAGCTTCTTGTTGCGGTTAGGGTTATGTTTAGGGTTGTTAGGAAAGAGTGAAGACGCAGAGTCCTGTTGAGTGTGGGGTTGCGTAAAGGCTCCCCCAGGGAGTTCAGGTGTACCCAAAGGCTTCCGCTGAGAGCACTTTTTGATGGCAGAAAGTGGCACCGTACGTGTTTTTTCGGGTCTAACTCGGGTTCAGCTTCTTGTTGCGGTTAGGGTTATGTTTAGGGTTGTTAGGAAAGAGTGAAGACGCAGAGTCCTTTTGAGTGTGGGGTTGCGTAAAGGCTCCCCCAGGGAGTTCAGGTGTACCCAAAGGCTTCCGCTGAGAGCACTTTTTGATGGCAGAAAGTGGCACCGTACGTGTTTTTTCGGGTCTAACTCGGGTTCAGCTTCTTGTTGCGGTTAGGGTTATGTTTAGGGTTGTTAGGAAAGAGTGAAGACGCAGAGTCCTGTTGAGTGTGGGGTTGCGTAAAGGCTCCCCCAGGGAGTTCAGGTGTACCCAAAGGCTTCCGCTGAGAGCACTTTTTGATGGCAGAAAGTGGCACCGTACGTGTTTTTTCGGGTCTAACTCGGGTTGAGCTTCTTGTTGCGGTTAGGGTTATGTTTAGGGTTGTTAGGAAAGAGTGAAGACGCAGAGTCCTGTTGAGTGTGGGGTTGCGTAAAGGCTCCCCCAGGGAGTTCAGGTGTACCCAAAGGCTTCCGCTGAGAGCACTTTTTGATGGCAGAAAGTGGCACCGTACGTGTTTTTTCGGGTCTAACTCGGGTTGAGCTTCTTGTTGCGGTTAGGGTTATGTTTAGGGTTGTTAGGAAAGAGTGAAGACGCAGAGTCCTGTTGAGTGTGGGGTTGCGTAAAGGCTCCCCCAGGGAGTTCAGGTGTACCCAAAGGCTTCCGCTGAGAGCACTTTTGGATGGCAGAAAGTGGCACCGTACGTGTTTTTTCGGGTCTAACTCGGGTTCAGCTTCTTGTTGCGGTTAGGGTTATGTTTAGGGTTGTTAGGAAAGAGTGAAGACGCAGAGTCCTGTTGAGTGTGGGGTTGCGTAAAGGCTCCCCCAGGGAGTTCAGGTGTACCCAAAGGCTTCCGCTGAGAGCACTTTTGGATGGCAGAAAGTGGCACCGTACGTGTTTTTTCGGGTCTAACTCGGGTTCAGCTTCTTGTTGCGGTTAGGGTTATGTTTAGGGTTGTTAGGAAAGAGTGAAGGCGCAGAGTCCTGTTGAGTGTGGGGTTGCGTAAAGGCTCCCCCAGGGAGTTCAGGTGTACCCAAAGGCTTCCGCTGAGAGCACTTTTGGATGGCAGAAAGTGGCACCGTACGTGTTTTTTCGGGTCTAACTCGGGTTCAGCTTCTTGTTGCGGTTAGGGTTATGTTTAGGGTTGTTAGGAAAGAGTGAAGACGCAGAGTCCTGTTGAGTGTGGGGTTGCGTAAAGGCTCCCCCAGGGAGTTCAGGTGTACCCAAAGGCTTCCGCTGAGAGCACTTTTGGATGGCAGAAAGTGGCACCGTACGTGTTTTTTCGGGTCTAACTCGGGTTGAGCTTCTTGTTGCGGTTAGGGTTATGTTTAGGGTTGTTAGGAAAGAGTGAAGACGCAGAGTCCTGTTGAGTGTGGGGTTGCGTAAAGGCTCCCCCAGGGAGTTCAGGTGTACCCAAAGGCTTCCGCTGAGAGCACTTTTTGATGGCAGAAAGTGGCACCGTACGTGTTTTTTCGGGTCTAACTCGGGTTCAGCTTCTTGTTGCGGTTAGGGTTATGTTTAGGGTTGTTAGGAAAGAGTGAAGACGCAGAGTCCTGTTGAGTGTGGGGTTGCGTAAAGGTTCCCCCAGGGAGGTCAGGTGTACCCAAAGGCTTCTGCTGAGAGCACTTTTGGATGGCAGAAAGTGGCACCGTACGTGTTTTTTCGGGTCTAACTCGGGTTCAGCTTCTTGTTGCGGTTAGGGTTATGTTTAGGGTTGTTAGGAAAGAGTGAAGACGCAGAGTCCTGTTGAGTGTGGGGTTGCGTAAAGGCTCCCCCAGGGAGTTCAGGTGTACCCAAAGGCTTCCGCTGAGAGCACTTTTGGATGGCAGAAAGTGGCACCGTACGTGTTTTTTCGGGTCTAACTCGGGTTCAGCTTCTTGTTGCGGTTAGGGTTATGTTTAGGGTTGTTAGGAAAGAGTGAAGACGCAGAGTCCTGTTGAGTGTGGGGTTGCGTAAAGGCTCCCCCAGGGAGTTCAGGTGTACCCAAAGGCTTCCGCTGAGAGCACTTTTTGATGGCAGAAAGTGGCACCGTACGTGTTTTTTCGGGTCTAACTCGGGTTCAGCTTCTTGTTGCGATTAGGGTTATGTTTAGGGTTGTGAGGAAAGAGTGAAGACGCAGAGTCCTGTTGAGTGTGGGGTTGCGTAAAGGCTCCCCCAGGGAGTTCAGGTGTACCCAAAGGCTTCCGCTCAGAGCACTTTTGGATGGCAGAAAGTGGCACCGTACGTGTTTTTTCGGGTCTAAATCGGGTTCAGCTTCTTGTTGCGGTTAGGGTTATGTTTAGGGTTGTTAGGAAAGAGTGAAGACGCAGAGTCCTGTTGAGTGTGGGGTTGCGTAAAGGCTCCCCCAGGGAGTTCAGGTGTACCCAAAGGCTTCCGCTGAGAGCACTTTTTGATGGCAGAAAGTGGCACCGTACGTGTTTTTTCGGGTCTAACTTGGGTTCAGCTTCTTGTTCCGGTTAGGCTTATGTTTAGGATTGTTAGGAAAGAGTGAATACGCAGAGTCCTGTTGAGTGTGGGGTTGCGTAAAGGCTCCCCCAGGGAGTTCAGGTGTACCCAAAGGCTTCCGCTGAGAGCACTTTTTGATGGCAGAAAGTGGCACCGTACGTGTTTTTTCGGGTCTAACTCGGGTTCAGCTTCTTGTTGCGGTTAGGGTTATGTTTAGGGTTGTTAGGAAAGAGTGAAGACGCAGAGTCCTGTTGAGTGTGGGGTTGCATAAAGGCTCCCCCAGGGAGTTCAGGTGTACCCAAAGGCTTCCGCTGAGAGCACTTTTGGATGGCAGAAAGTGGCACCGTACGTGTTTTTTCGGGTCTAACTCGGGTTGAGCTTCTTGTTGCGGTTAGGGTTATGTTTAGGGTTGTTAGGAAAGAGTGAAGACGCAGAGTCCTGTTGAGTGTGGGGTTGCGTAAAGGCTCCCGCAGGGAGTTCAGGTGTACCCAAAGGCTTCCGCTGAGAGCACTTTTGGATGGCAGAAAGTGGCACCGTACGTGTTTTTTCGGGTCTAACTCGGGTTCAGCTTCTTGTTGCGGTTAGGGTTATGTTTAGGTTTGTTAGGAAAGAGTGAAGACACAGAGTCCTGTTGAGTGTGGGGTTGCGTAAAGGCTCCCCCAGGGAGTTCAGGTGTACCCAAAGGCTTCCGCTGAGAGCACTTTTTGATGGCAGAAAGTGGCACCGTACGTGTTTTTTCGGGTCTAACTCGGGTTGAGCTTCTTGTTGCGGTTAGGGTTATGTTTAGGGTTGTTAGGAAAGAGTGAAGACGCAGAGTCCTGTTGAGTGTGGGGTTGCGTAAAGGCTCCCCCAGGGAGTTCAGGTGTACCCAAAGGCTTCCGCTGAGAGCACTTTTTGATGGCAGAAAGTGGCACCGTACGTGTTTTTTCGGGTCTAACTCGGGTTCAGCTTCTTGTTGCGGTTAGGGTTATGTTTAGGGTTGTTAGGAAAGAGTGAAGACGCAGAGTCCTGTTGAGTGTGGGGTTGCGTAAAGGCTCCCCCAGGGAGTTCAGGTGTACCCAAAGGCTTCCGCTGAGAGCACTTTTTGATGGCAGAAAGTGGCACCGTACGTGTTTTTTCGGGTCTAACTCGGGTTGAGCTTCTTGTTGCGGTTAGGGTTATGTTTAGGGTTGTTAGGAAAGAGTGAAGACGCAGAGTCCTGTTGAGTGTGGGGTTGCGTAAAGGCTCCCCCAGGGAGTTCAGGTGTACCCAAAGGCTTCCGCTGAGAGCACGTTTTGATGACAGAAAGTGGCACCGTACGTGTTTTTTCGGGTCTAACTCGGGTTCAGCTTCTTGTTGCGGTTAGGGTTATGTTTAGGGTTGTTAGGAAAGAGTGAAGACGCAGAGTCCTGTTGAGTGTGGGGTTGCATAAAGGCTCCCCCAGGGAGTTCAGGTGTACCCAAAGGCTTCCGCTGAGAGCACTTTTGGATGGCAGAAAGTGGCACCGTACGTGTTTTTTCGGGTCTAACTCGGGTTGAGCTTCTTGTTGCGGTTAGGGTTATGTTTAGGGTTGTTAGGAAAGAGTGAAGACGCAGAGTCCTGTTGAGTGTGGGGTTGCGTAAAGGCTCCCGCAGGGAGTTCAGGTGTACCCAAAGGCTTCCGCTGAGAGCACTTTTGGATGGCAGAAAGTGGCACCGTACGTGTTTTTTCGGGTCTAACTCGGGTTCAGCTTCTTGTTGCGGTTAGGGTTATGTTTAGGTTTGTTAGGAAAGAGTGAAGACACAGAGTCCTGTTGAGTGTGGGGTTGCGTAAAGGCTCCCCCAGGGAGTTCAGGTGTACCCAAAGGCTTCCGCTGAGAGCACTTTTTGATGGCAGAAAGTGGCACCGTACGTGTTTTTTCGGGTCTAACTCGGGTTGAGCTTCTTGTTGCGGTTAGGGTTATGTTTAGGGTTGTTAGGAAAGAGTGAAGACGCAGAGTCCTGTTGAGTGTGGGGTTGCGTAAAGGCTCCCCCAGGGAGTTCAGGTGTACCCAAAGGCTTCCGCTGAGAGCACTTTTTGATGGCAGAAAGTGGCACCGTACGTGTTTTTTCGGGTCTAACTCGGGTTCAGCTTCTTGTTGCGGTTAGGGTTATGTTTAGGGTTGTTAGGAAAGAGTGAAGACGCAGAGTCCTGTTGAGTGTGGGGTTGCGTAAAGGCTCCCCCAGGGAGTTCAGGTGTACCCAAAGGCTTCCGCTGAGAGCACTTTTTGATGGCAGAAAGTGGCACCGTACGTGTTTTTTCGGGTCTAACTCGGGTTGAGCTTCTTGTTGCGGTTAGGGTTATGTTTAGGGTTGTTAGGAAAGAGTGAAGACGCAGAGTCCTGTTGAGTGTGGGGTTGCGTAAAGGCTCCCCCAGGGAGTTCAGGTGTACCCAAAGGCTTCCGCTGAGAGCACGTTTTGATGGCAGAAAGTGGCACCGTACGTGTTTTTTCGGGTCTAACTCGGGTTGAGCTTCTTGTTGCGGTT
>NW_028153555.1:372500-397500 GCF_964211835.1 Anser anser
TAGGGTTAGGGTTAGGGTTAGGGTTAGGGTTAGGGTTAGGGTTAGGGTTAGGGTTAGGGTTGGGTTAGGGTTAGGGTTAGGGTTAGGATTAGGGTTAATGTTACGGTTAGGGTTAGGGTTAGGGTTTGGGTTAGCGTTATGGTTACGGTTAGAGTTTAGGGGTTAAGGGTTAGTGGTTAGGCATTAGGGGTTAGGGGTTAGGGGTTAGGGTTAGCGGTAGGGGTATGGTTAGGGTTAGGGTTTAGGGTTTGGCGTAGGGTTAGGGTTAGGGATAGGGTTAGGTTTAGGTTTAGGGTTACTTTAAGGGTTAGGGATAGGGTTAGGTTTAGGGTGAGCGCTAGGGTTAGTGTTAGGGTTAGGGCTAGGTTTAGGGTTTGGATTAGGGTTACGGTTAGGTCTAGGGCTAGGGTTCAGGCTAGGGTTAGGGTTTAGGGTTAAGGTTAGGGTTACGTTTAGGGTTTAGGGTTTAGGGTTAAGGATTAGGGATAGGGCTAGGGTTAGGGTTAGTGTTTAGGTTCGGGTTAGGGTTAGGGTTTAGGGTTTAGGGTTTGGGTTAGGGATAGGGTTAGGGTTAGGGTTACGGTTATGGTTACGATTAGAGGTTAGGGGTTAGGGCTTAGAGGTTAGGGTTAGGGTTAGGGTTAGGGTTAGGGTTAGGGTTAGGGTTTTGAGACAGGGTTTAGTGTTAGGATTTAAGGTTAGGGTTAGGGTTAGGGTTCAGGGCTTAGGGTTTAAGGTTTAGTGTTTAGGGCTAGAGTTAGGGTTAGGTGTAGGGTTCTGGTTAGGGTTTAGTTGTAGGGGCAGTGTTAGTTTTAGTGTTAGTGTTAGGGTTAGAGTTGTTTGGAAATATTGAAGGCGCAGAGTTCTGTTGAGTGTGGGGTTGCGTAAAGGCTCGGGTTTTTTCGGGTCTAACTCGGGTTCAGCTTCTTGTTGCAGTTAGGGTTATGTTTAGGGTTGTTAGGAAAGAGTGAAGACGCAGAGTCCTGTTGAGTGTGGGGTTGCGTAAAGGCTCCCCCAGGGAGTTCAGGTGTACCCAAAGGCTTCCGCTGAGAGCACTTTTGGATGGCAGAAAGTGGCACCGTACGTGTTTTTTCGGGTCTAACTCGGGTTGAGCTTCTTGTTGCGGTTAGGGTTATGTTTAGGGTTGTTAGGAAAGAGTGAAGACGCAGAGTCCTGTTGAGTGTGGGGTTGCGTAAAGGCTCCCCCAGGGAGTTCAGGTGTACCCAAAGGCTTCCGCTGAGAGCACTTTTTGATGGCAGAAAGTGGCACCGTACGTGTTTTTTCGGGTCTAACTCGGGTTCAGCTTCTTGTTGCGGTTAGGGTTATGTTTAGGGTTGTTAGGAAAGAGTGAAGACGCAGAGTCCTGTTGAGTGTGGGGTTGCGTAAAGGCTCCCCCAGGGAGTTCAGGTGTACCCAAAGGCTTCCGCTCAGAGCACTTTTTGATGGCAGAAAGTGGCACCGTACGTGTTTTTTCGGGTCTAACTCGGGTTCAGCTTCTTGTTGCGGTTAGGGTTATGTTTAGGGTTGTTAGGAAAGAGTGAAGACGCAGAGTCCTGTTGAGTGTGGGGTTGCGTAAAGGCTCCCCCAGGGAGTTCAGGTGTACCCAAAGGCTTCCGCTCAGAGCACTTTTTGATGGCAGAAAGTGGCACCGTACGTGTTTTTTCGGGTCTAACTCGGGTTCAGCTTCTTGTTGCGGTTAGGGTTATGTTTAGGGTTGTTAGGAAAGAGTGAAGACGCAGAGTCCTGTTGAGTGTGGGGTTGCGTAAAGGCTCCCCCAGGGAGTTCAGGTGTACCCAAAGGCTTCCGCTGAGAGCACTTTTGGATGGCAGAAAGTGGCACCGTACGTGTTTTTTCGGGTCTAACTCGGGTTCAGGTTCTTGTTGCGGTTAGGGTTATGTTTAGGGTTGTTAGGAAAGAGTGAAGACGCAGAGTCCTGTTGAGTGTGGGGTTGCGTAAAGGCTCCCCCAGGGAGTTCAGGTGTACCCAAAGGCTTCCGCTCAGAGCACTTTTTGATGGCAGAAAGTGGCACCGTACGTGTTTTTTCGGGTCTAACTCGGGTTCAGCTTCTTGTTGCGGTTAGGGTTATGTTTAGGGTTGTTAGGAAAGAGTGAAGACGCAGAGTCCTGTTGAGTGTGGGGTTGCGTAAAGGCTCCCCCAGGGAGTTCAGGTGTACCCAAAGGCTTCCGCTGAGAGCACTTTTTGATGGCAGAAAGTGGCACCGTACGTGTTTTTTCGGGTCTAACTCGGGTTCAGCTTCTTGTTGCGGTTAGGGTTATGTTTAGGGTTGTTAGGAAAGAGTGAAGACGCAGAGTCCTGTTGAGTGTGGGGTTGCGTAAAGGCTCCCCCAGGGAGTTCAGGTGTACCCAAAGGCTTCCGCTGAGAGCACTTTTTGATGGCAGAAAGTGGCACCGTACGTGTTTTTTCGGGTCTAACTCGGGTTCAGCTTCTTGTTCCGGTTAGGGATATGTTTAGGGTTGTTAGGAAAGAGTGAAGACGCAGAGTCCTGTTGAGTGTGGGGTTGCGTAAAGGCTCCCCCAGGGAGTTCAGGTGTACCCAAAGGCTTCCGCTGAGAGCACTTTTGGATGGCAGAAAGTGGCACCGTACGTGTTTTTTCGGGTCTAACTCGGGTTCATCTTCTTGTTCCGGTTAGGCTTATGTTTAGGGTTGTTAGGAAAGAGTGAAGATGCAGAGTCCTGTTGAGTGTGGGGTTGCGTAAAGGCTCCCCCAGGGAGTTCAGGTGTACCCAAAGGCTTCCGCTGAGAGCACTTTTTGATGGCAGAAAGTGGCACCGTACGTGTTTTTTCGGGTCTAACTCAGGTTCAGCTTCTTGTTGCGGTTAGGGTTATGTTTAGGGTTGTTAGGAAAGAGTGAAGACGCAGAGTCCTGTTGAGTGTGGGGTTGCGTAAAGGCTCCCCCAGGGAGTTCAGGTGTACCCAAAGGCTTCCGCTGAGAGCACTTTTTGATGGCAGAAAGTGGCACCGTACGTGTTTTTTCGGGTCTAACTCGGGTTCAGCTTCTTGTTGCGGTAAGGGTTATGTTTAGGGTTGTTAGGAAAGAGTGAAGACGCAGAGTCCTGTTGAGTGTGGGGTTGCGTAAAGGCTCCCCCAGGGAGTTCAGGTGTTCCCAAGGCTTCCGCTAAGAGCACTTTTTGATGGCAGAAAGTGGCACCGTACGTGTTTTTTCGGGTCTAACTCGGGTTCAGCTTCTTGTTCCGGTTAGGGTTATGTTTAGGGTTGTTAGGAAAGAGTGAAGACGCAGAGTCCTGTTGAGTGTGGGGTTGCGTAAAGGCTCCCCCAGGGAGTTCAGGTGTACCCAAAGGCTTCCGCTGAGAGCACTTTTGGATGGCAGAAAGTGGCACCGTACGTGTTTTTTCGGGTCTAACTCAGGTTCAGCTTCTTGTTGCGGTTAGGGTTATGTTTAGGGTTGTTAGGAAAGAGTGAAGACGCAGAGTCCTGTTGAGTGTGGGTTTGCGTAAAGGCTCCCCCAGGGAGTTCAGGTGTACCCAAAGGCTTCCGCTGAGAGCACTTTTTGATGGCAGAAAGTGGCACCGTACGTGTTTTTTCGGGTCTAACTCGGGTTCAGCTTCTTGTTGCGGTAAGGGTTATGTTTAGGGTTGTTAGGAAAGAGTGAAGACGCAGAGTCCTGTTGAGTGTGGGGTTGCGTAAAGGCTCCCCCAGGGAGTTCAGGTGTTCCCAAGGCTTCCGCTAAGAGCACTTTTTGATGGCAGAAAGTGGCACCGTACGTGTTTTTTCGGGTCTAACTCGGGTTCAGCTTCTTGTTGCGGTTAGGGTTATGTTTAGGGTTGTTAGGAAAGAGTGAAGACGCAGAGTCCTGTTGAATGTGGGGTTGCGTAAAGGCTCCCCCAGGGAGTTCAGGTGTACCCAAAGGCTTCCGCTGAGAGCACTTTTGGATGGCAGAAAGTGGCACCGTACGTGTTTTTTCGGGTCTAACTCGGGTTCAGCTTCTTGTTGCGGTTAGGGTTATGTTTAGGGTTGTTAGGAAAGAGTGAAGACGCAGAGTCCTGTTGAGTGTGGGGTTGCGTAAAGGCTCCCCCAGGGAGTTCAGGTGTACCCAAAGGCTTCCGCTCAGAGCACTTTTGGATGGCAGAAAGTGGCACCGTACGTGTTTTTTCGGGTCTAACTCGGGTTCAGCTTCTTGTTGTGGTTAGGGTTATGTTTAGGGTTGTTAGGAAAGAGTGAAGACGCAGAGTCCTGTTGAGTGTGGGGTTGCGTAAAGGCTCCCCCAGGGAGTTCAGGTGTACCCAAAGGCTTCCGCTCAGAGCACTTTTGGATGGCAGAAAGTGGCACCGTACGTGTTTTTTCGGGTCTAACTCGGGTTCAGCTTCTTGTTGCGGTTAGGGTTATGTTTAGGGTTGTTAGGAAAGAGTGAAGACGCAGAGTCCTGTTGAGTGTGGGGTTGCGTAAAGGCTCCCCCAGGGAGTTCAGGTGTACCCAAAGGCTTCCGCTGAGAGCACTTTTTGATGGCAGAAAGTGGCACCGTACGTGTTTTTTCGGGTCTAACTCGGGTTCAGCTTCTTGTTGCGGTTAGGGTTATGTTTAGGGTTGTTAGGAAAGAGTGAAGACGCAGAGTCCTGTTGAGTGTGGGGTTGCGTAAAGGCTCCCCCAGGGAGTTCAGGTGTACCCAAAGGCTTCCGCTGAGAGCACTTTTGGATGGCAGAAAGTGGCACCGTACGTGTTTTTTCGGGTCTAACTCGGGTTCAGCTTCTTGTTGCGGTTAGGGTTATGTTTAGGGTTGTTAGGAAAGAGTGAAGACGCAGAGTCCTGTTGAGTGTGGGGTTGCGTAAAGGCTCCCCCAGGGAGTTCAGGTGTACCCAAAGGCTTCCGCTGAGAGCACTTTTGGATGGCAGAAAGTGGCACCGTACGTGTTTTTTCGGGTCTAACTCGGGTTGAGCTTCTTGTTGCGGTTAGGGTTATGTTTAGGGTTGTTAGGAAAGAGTGAAGACGCAGAGTCCTGTTGAGTGTGGGGTTGCGTAAAGGCTCCCCCAGGGAGTTCAGGTGTACCCAAAGGCTTCCGCTGAGAGCACTTTTTGATGGCAGAAAGTGGCACCGTACGTGTTTTTTCGGGTCTAACTCGGGTTCAGCTTCTTGTTGCGGTAAGGGTTATGTTTAGGGTTGTTAGGAAAGAGTGAAGACGCAGAGTCCTGTTGAGTGTGGGGTTGCGTAAAGGCTCCCCCAGGGAGTTCAGGTGTTCCCAAGGCTTCCGCTAAGAGCACTTTTTGATGGCAGAAAGTGGCACCGTACGTGTTTTTTCGGGTCTAACTCGGGTTCAGCTTCTTGTTGCGGTTAGGGTTATGTTTAGGGTTGTTAGGAAAGAGTGAAGACGCAGAGTCCTGTTGAGTGTGGGGTTGCGTAAAGGCTCCCCCAGGGAGTTCAGGTGTACCCAAAGGCTTCCGCTCAGAGCACTTTTGGATGGCAGAAAGTGGCACCGTACGTGTTTTTTCGGGTCTAACTCGGGTTCAGCTTCTAGTTGTGGTTAGGGTTATGTTTAGGGTTGTTAGGAAAGAGTGAAGACGCAGAGTCCTGTTGAGTGTGGGGTTGCGTAAAGGCTCCCCCAGGGAGTTCAGGTGTACCCAAAGGCTTCCGCTCAGAGCACTTTTGGATGGCAGAAAGTGGCACCGTACGTGTTTTTTCGGGTCTAACTCGGGTTGAGCTTCTTGTTGCGGTTAGGGTTATGTTTAGGGTTGTTAGGAAAGAGTGAAGACGCAGAGTCCTGTTGAGTGTGGGGTTGCGTAAAGGCTCCCCCAGGGAGTTCAGGTGTACCCAAAGGCTTCCGCTCAGAGCACTTTTGGATGGCAGAAAGTGGCACCGTACGTGTTTTTTCGGGTCTAACTCGGGTTGAGCTTCTTGTTGCGGTTAGGGTTATGTTTAGGGTTGTTAGGAAAGAGTGAAGACGCAGAGTCCTGTTGAGTGTGGGGTTGCGTAAAGGCTCCCCCAGGGAGTTCAGGTGTACCCAAAGGCTTCCGCTGAGAGCACTTTTTGATGGCAGAAAGTGGCACCGTACGTGTTTTTTCGGGTCTAACTCGGGTTCAGCTTCTTGTTGCGGTTAGGGTTATGTTTAGGGTTGTTAGGAAAGAGTGAAGACGCAGAGTCCTGTTGAGTGTGGGGTTGCGTAAAGGCTCCCCCAGGGAGTTCAGGTGTACCCAAAGGCTTCCGCTCAGAGCACTTTTGGATGGCAGAAAGTGGCACCGTACGTGTTTTTTCGGGTCTAACTCGGGTTCAGCTTCTTGTTGCGGTTAGGGTTATGTTTAGGGTTGTTAGGAAAGAGTGAAGACGCAGAGTCCTGTTGAGTGTGGGGTTGCGTAAAGGCTCCCCCAGGGAGTTCAGGTGTACCCAAAGGCTTCCGCTGAGAGCACTTTTGGATGGCAGAAAGTGGCACCGTACGTGTTTTTTCGGGTCTAACTCGGGTTGAGCTTCTTGTTGCGGTTAGGGTTATGTTTAGGGTTGTTAGGAAAGAGTGAAGACGCAGAGTCCTGTTGAGTGTGGGGTTGCGTAAAGGCTCCCCCAGGGAGTTCAGGTGTACCCAAAGGCTTCCGCTGAGAGCACTTTTGGATGGCAGAAAGTGGCACCGTACGTGTTTTTTCGGGTCTAACTCGGGTTCAGCTTCTTGTTGCGGTTAGGGTTATGTTTAGGGTTGTTAGGAAAGAGTGAAGACGCAGAGTCCTGTTGAGTGTGGGGTTGCGTAAAGGCTCCCCCAGGGAGTTCAGGTGTACCCAAAGGCTTCCGCTGAGAGCACTTTTGGATGGCAGAAAGTGGCACCGTACGTGTTTTTTCGGGTCTAACTCGGGTTCAGCTTCTTGTTGCGGTTAGGGTTATGTTTAGGGTTGTTAGGAAAGAGTGAAGACGCAGAGTCCTGTTGAGTGTGGGGTTGCGTAAAGGCTCCCCCAGGGAGTTCAGGTGTACCCAAAGGCTTCCGCTGAGAGCACTTTTTGATGGCAGAAAGTGGCACCGTACGTGTTTTTTCGGGTCTAACTCGGGTTCAGCTTCTTGTTGCGGTTAGGGTTGTGTTTAGGGTTGTTAGGAAAGAGTGAAGACGCAGAGTCCCGTTGAGTGTGGGGTTGCGTAAAGGCTCCCCCAGGGAGTTCAGGTGTACCCAAAGGCTTCCGCTGAGAGCACTTTTTGACGGCAGAAAGTGGCACCGTACGTGTTTTTTCGGGTCTAACTCGGGTTGAGCTTCTTGTTGCGGTTAGGGTTATGTTTAGGGTTGTTAGGAAAGAGTGAAGACGCAGAGTCCTGTTGAGTGTGGGGTTGCGTAAAGGCTCCTCCAGGGAGTTAAGGTGTACCCAAAGGCTTCCGCTGAGAGCACTTTTTGATGGCAGAAAGTGGCACCGTACGTGTTTTTTCGGGTCTAACTCGGGTTGAGCTTCTTGTTCCGGTTAGGGTTATGTTTAGGGTTGTTAGGAAAGAGTGAAGGCGCAGAGTCCTGTTGAGTGTGGGGTTGCGTAAAGGCTCCCCCAGGGAATTCAGGTGTACCCAAAGGCTTCCGCTGAGAGCACTTTTGGATGGCAGAAAGTGGCACCGTACGTGTTTTTTCGGGTCTAACTCGGGTTCAGCTTCTTGTTGCGGTTAGGGTTATGTTTAGGGTTGTTAGGAAAGAGTGAAGACGCAGAGTCCTGTTGAGTGTGGGGTTGCGTAAAGGCTCCCCCAGGGAGTTCAGGTGTACCCAAAGGCTTCCGCTCAGAGCACTTTTGGATGGCAGAAAGTGGCACCGTACGTGTTTTTCGGGTCTAACTCGGGTTCAGCTTCTTGTTCCCGTTAGGGTTATGTTTAGGGTTGTTAGGAAAGAGTGAAGACGCAGAGTCCTGTTGAGTGTGGGGTTGCGTAAAGGCTCCCCCAGGGAGGTCAGGTGTACCCAAAGGCTTCCGCTGAGAGCACTTTTGGATGGCAGAAAGTGGCACCGTACGTGTTTTTTCGGGTCTAACTCGGGTTCAGCTTCTTGTTGCGGTTAGGGTTATGTTTAGGGTTGTTAGGAAAGAGTGAAGACGCAGAGTCCTGTTGAGTGTGGGGTTGCGTAAAGGCTCCCCCAGGGAGTTCAGGTGTACCCAAAGGCTTCCGCTGAGAGCACTTTTGGATGGCAGAAAGTGGCACCGTACGTGTTTTTTCGGGTCTAACTCGGGTTCAGCTTCTTGTTGCGGTTAGGGTTATGTTTAGGGTTGTGAGGAAAGAGTGAAGACGCAGAGTCCTGTTGAGTGTGGGGTTGCGTAAAGGCTCCCCCAGGGAGTTCAGGTGTACCCAAAGGCTTCCGCTGAGAGCACTTTTTGATGGCAGAAAGTGGCACCGTACGTGTTTTTTCGGGTCTAACTCGGGTTCAGCTTCTTGTTGCGGTTAGGGTTATGTTTAGGGTTGTTAGGAAAGAGTGAAGACGCAGAGTCCTGTTGAGTGTGGGGTTGCGTAAAGGCTCCCCCAGGGAGTTCAGGTGTACCCAAAGGCTTCCGCTCAGAGCACTTTTGGATGGCAGAAAGTGGCACCGTACGTGTTTTTTCGGGTCTAACTCGGGTTCAGCTTCTTGTTGCGGTTAGGGTTATGTTTAGGGTTGTTAGGAAAGAGTGAAGACGCAGAGTCCTGTTGAGTGTGGGGTTGCGTAAAGGCTCCCCCAGGGAGTTCAGGTGTACCCAAAGGCTTCCGCTCAGAGCACTTTTGGATGGCAGAAAGTGGCACCGTACGTGTTTTTTCGGGTCTAACTCGGGTTGAGCTTCTTGTTGCGGTTAGGGTTATGTTTAGGGTTGTTAGGAAAGAGTGAAGACGCAGAGTCCTGTTGAGTGTGGGGTTGCGTAAAGGCTCCCCCAGGGAGTTCAGGTGTACCCAAAGGCTTCCGCTGAGAGCACTTTTTGATGGCAGAAAGTGGCACCGTACATGTTTTTTCGGGTCTAACTCGGGTTCAGCTTCTTGTTGCGTTTAGGGTTATGTTTAGGGTTGTTAGGAAAGAGTGAAGACGCAGAGTCCTGTTGAGTGTGGGGTTGCGTAAAGGCTCCCCCAGGGAGTTCAGGTGTACCCAAAGGCTTCCGCTGAGAGCACTTTTTGATGGCAGAAAGTGGCACCGTACGTGTTTTTCGGGTCTAACTCGGGTTCAGCTTCTTGTTCCCGTTAGGGTTATGTTTAGGGTTGTTAGGAAAGAGTGAAGACGCAGAGTCCTGTTGAGTGTGGGGTTGCGTAAAGGCTCCCCCAGGGAGGTCATGTGTACCCAAAGGCTTCCGCTGAGAGCACTTTTTGATGGCAGAAAGTGGCACCGTACGTGTTTTTTCGGGTCTAACTCGGGTTCAGCTTCTTGTTGCGGTTAGGGTTATGTTTAGGGTTGTTAGGAAAGAGTGAAGACGCAGAGTCCTGTTGAGTGTGGGGTTGCGTAAAGGCTCCCCCAGGGAGTTCAGGTGTACCCAAAGGCTTCCGCTGAGAGCACTTTTGGATGGCAGAAAGTGACACCGTACGTGTTTTTTCGGGTCTAACTCGGGTTCAGCTTCTTGTTGCGGTTAGGGTTATGTTTAGGGTTGTGAGGAAAGAGTGAAGACGCAGAGTCCTGTTGAGTGTGGGGTTGCGTAAAGGCTCCCCCAGGGAGTTCAGGTGTACCCAAAGGCTTCCGCTGAGAGCACTTTTTGATGGCAGAAAGTGGCACCGTACGTGTTTTTTCGGGTCTAACTCGGGTTCAGCTTCTTGTTGCGGTTAGGGTTATGTTTAGGGTTGTTAGGAAAGAGTGAAGACGCAGAGTCCTGTTGAGTGTGGGGTTGCGTAAAGGCTCCCCCAGGGAGTTCAGGTGTACCCAAAGGCTTCCGCTGAGAGCACTTTTGGATGGCAGAAAGTGGCACCGTACGTGTTTTTTCGGGTCTAACTCGGGTTCAGCTTCTTGTTGCGGTTAGGGTTATGTTTAGGGTTGTTAGGAAAGAGTGAAGGCGCAGAGTCCTGTTGAGTGTGGGGTTGCGTAAAGGCTCCCCCAGGGAGTTCAGGTGTACCCAAAGGCTTCCGCTGAGAGCACTTTTGGATGGCAGAAAGTGGCACCGTACGTGTTTTTTCGGGTCTAACTCGGGTTGAGCTTCTTGTTGCGGTTAGGGTTATGTTTAGGGTTGTTAGGAAAGAGTGAAGACGCAGAGTCCTGTTGAGTGTGGGGTTGCGTAAAGGCTCCCCCAGGGAGTTCAGGTGTACCCAAAGGCTTCCGCTGAGAGCACTTTTTGATGGCAGAAAGTGGCACCGTACGTGTTTTTTCGGGTCTAACTCGGGTTCAGCTTCTTGTTGCGGTTAGGGTTATGTTTAGGGTTGTTAGGAAAGAGTGAAGACGCAGAGTCCTGTTGAGTGTGGGGTTGCGTAAAGGCTCCCCCAGGGAGTTCAGGTGTACCCAAAGGCTTCCGCTGAGAGCACTTTTGGATGGCAGAAAGTGGCACCGTACGTGTTTTTTCGGGTCTAACTCGGGTTCAGCTTCTTGTTGCGGTTAGGGTTATGTTTAGGGTTGTTAGGAAAGAGTGAAGACGCAGAGTCCTGTTGAGTGTGGGGTTGCGTAAAGGCTCCCCCAGGGAGTTCAGGTGTACCCAAAGGCTTCCGCTGAGAGCACTTTTTGATGGCAGAAAGTGGCACCGTACGTGTTTTTTCGGGTCTAACTCGGGTTCAGCTTCTTGTTGCGGTTAGGGTTGTGTTTAGGGTTGTTAGGAAAGAGTGAAGACGCAGAGTCCCGTTGAGTGTGGGGTTGCGTAAAGGCTCCCCCAGGGAGTTCAGGTGTACCCAAAGGCTTCCGCTGAGAGCACTTTTTGACGGCAGAAAGTGGCACCGTACGTGTTTTTTCGGGTCTAACTCGGGTTGAGCTTCTTGTTCCGGTTAGGGTTATGTTTAGGGTTGTTAGGAAAGAGTGAAGACGCAGAGTCCTGTTGAGTGTGGGGTTGCGTAAAGGCTCCTCCAGGGAGTTAAGGTGTACCCAAAGGCTTCCGCTGAGAGCACTTTTTGATGGCAGAAAGTGGCACCGTACGTGTTTTTTCGGGTCTAACTCGGGTTGAGCTTCTTGTTCCGGTTAGGGTTATGTTTAGGGTTGTTAGGAAAGAGTGAAGGCGCAGAGTCCTGTTGAGTGTGGGGTTGCGTAAAGGCTCCCCCAGGGAATTCAGGTGTACCCAAAGGCTTCCGCTGAGAGCACTTTTGGATGGCAGAAAGTGGCACCGTACGTGTTTTTTCGGGTCTAACTCGGGTTCAGCTTCTTGTTGCGGTTAGGGTTATGTTTAGGGTTGTTAGGAAAGAGTGAAGACGCAGAGTCCTGTTGAGTGTGGGGTTGCGTAAAGGCTCCCCCAGGGAGTTCAGGTGTACCCAAAGGCTTCCGCTGAGAGCACTTTTTGATGGCAGAAAGTGGCACCGTACGTGTTTTTCGGGTCTAACTCGGGTTCAGCTTCTTGTTCCCGTTAGGGTTATGTTTAGGGTTGTTAGGAAAGAGTGAAGACGCAGAGTCCTGTTGAGTGTGGGGTTGCGTAAAGGCTCCCCCAGGGAGGTCAGGTGTACCCAAAGGCTTCCGCTGAGAGCACTTTTTGATGGCAGAAAGTGGCACCGTACGTGTTTTTTCGGGTCTAACTCGGGTTCAGCTTCTTGTTGCGGTTAGGGTTATGTTTAGGGTTGTTAGGAAAGAGTGAAGACGCAGAGTCCTGTTGAGTGTGGGGTTGCGTAAAGGCTCCCCCAGGGAGTTCAGGTGTACCCAAAGGCTTCCGCTGAGAGCACTTTTGGATGGCAGAAAGTGGCACCGTACGTGTTTTTTCGGGTCTAACTCGGGTTCAGCTTCTTGTTGCGGTTAGGGTTATGTTTAGGGTTGTGAGGAAAGAGTGAAGACGCAGAGTCCTGTTGAGTGTGGGGTTGCGTAAAGGCTCCCCCAGGGAGTTCAGGTGTACCCAAAGGCTTCCGCTGAGAGCACTTTTTGATGGCAGAAAGTGGCACCGTACGTGTTTTTTCGGGTCTAACTCGGGTTCAGCTTCTTGTTGCGGTTAGGGTTATGTTTAGGGTTGTTAGGAAAGAGTGAAGACGCAGAGTCCTGTTGAGTGTGGGGTTGCGTAAAGGCTCCCCCAGGGAGTTCAGGTGTACCCAAAGGCTTCCGCTCAGAGCACTTTTTGATGGCAGAAAGTGGCACCGTACGTGTTTTTTCGGGTCCAACTCGGGTTCAGCTTCTTGTTGCGGTTAGGGTTATGTTTAGGGTTGTTAGGAAAGAGTGAAGACGCAGAGTCCTGTTGAGTGTGGGGTTGCGTAAAGGCTCCCCCAGGGAGTTCAGGTGTACCCAAAGGCTTCCGCTGAGAGCACTTTTTGATGGCAGAAAGTGGCACCGTACGTGTTTTTTCGGGTCTAACTCGGGTTCAGCTTCTTGTTGCGGTTAGGGTTATGTTTAGGGTTGATAGGAAAGAGTGAAGACGCAGAGTCCTGTTGAGTGTGGGGTTGCGTAAAGGCTCCCCCAGGGAGTTCAGGTGTACCCAAAGGCTTCCGCTGAGAGCACTTTTTGATGGCAGAAAGTGGCACCGTACGTGTTTTTTCGGGTCTAACTCGGGTTCAGCTTCTTGTTGCGGTTAGGGTTATGTTTAGGGTTGTGAGGAAAGAGTGAAGACGCAGAGTCCTGTTGAGTGTGGGGTTGCGTAAAGGCTCCCCCAGGGAGTTCAGGTGTACCCAAAGGCTTCCGCTGAGAGCACTTTTTGATGGCAGAAAGTGGCACCGTACGTGTTTTTTCGGGTCTAACTCGGGTTCAGCTTCTTGTTGCGGTTAGGGTTATGTTTAGGGTTGATAGGAAAGAGTGAAGACGCAGAGTCCTGTTGAGTGTGGGGTTGCGTAAAGGCTCCCCCAGGGAGTTCAGGTGTACCCAAAGGCTTCCGCTGAGAGCACTTTTTGATGGCAGAAAGTGGCACCGTACGTGTTTTTTCGGGTCTAACTCGGGTTCAGCTTCTTGTTGCGGTTAGGGTTATGTTTAGGGTTGTGAGGAAAGAGTGAAGACGCAGAGTCCTGTTGAGTGTGGGGTTGCGTAAAGGCTCCCCCAGGGAGTTCAGGTGTACCCAAAGGCTTCCGCTGAGAGCACTTTTTGATGGCAGAAAGTGGCACCGTACGTGTTTTTTCGGGTCTAACTCGGGTTCAGCTTCTTGTTGCGGTTAGGGTTATGTTTAGGGTTGTTAGGAAAGAGTGAAGACGCAGAGTCCTTTTGAGTGTGGGGTTGCGTAAAGGCTCCCCCAGGGAGTTCAGGTGTACCCAAAGGCTTCCGCTGAGAGCACTTTTTGATGGCAGAAAGTGGCACCGTACGTGTTTTTTCGGGTCTAACTCGGGTTCAGGTTCTCGTTGCGGTTAGGGTTATGTTTAGGGTTGTTAGGAAAGAGTGAAGACGCAGAGTCCTGTTGAGTGTGGGGTTGCGTAAAGGCTCCCCCAGGGAGTTCAGGTGTACCCAAAGGCTTCCGCTGAGAGCACTTTTTGATGGCAGAAAGTGGCACCGTACGTGTTTTTTCGGGTCTAACTCGGGTTCAGCTTCTTGTTCCCGTTAGGGTTATGTTTAGGGTTGTTAGGAAAGAGTGAAGACGCAGAGTCCTGTTGAGTGTGGGGTTGCGTAAAGGCTCCCCCAGGGAGGTAAGGTGTACCCAAAGGCTTCCGCTCAGAGCACTTTTTGATGGCAGAAAGTGGCACCGTACGTGTTTTTTCGGGTCTAACTCGGGTTGAGCTTCTTGTTGCGGTTAGGGTTATGTTTAGGGTTGTTAGGAAAGAGTGAAGACGCAGAGTCCTGTTGAGTGTGGGGTTGCGTAAAGGCTCCCCCAGGGAGTTCAGGTGTACCCAAAGGCTTCCGCTGAGAGCACTTTTGGATGGCAGAAAGTGGCACCGTACGTGTTTTTTCGGGTCTAACTCGGGTTCAGCTTCTTGTTGCGGTTAGGGTTATGTTTAGGGTTGTTAGGAAAGAGTGAAGACGCAGAGTCCTGTTGAGTGTGGGATTGCGTAAAGGCTCCCCCAGGGAGTTCAGGTGTACCCAAAGGCTTCCGCTGAGAGCACTTTTTGATGGCAGAAAGTGGCACCGTACGTGTTTTTTCGGGTCTAACTCGGGTTCAGCTTCTTGTTCCGGTTAGGGTTATGTTTAGGGTTGTTAGGAAAGAGTGAAGACGCAGAGTCCTGTTGAGTGTGGGGTTGCGTAAAGGCTCCCCCAGGGAGTTCAGGTGTACCCAAAGGCTTCCGCTGAGAGCACTTTTGGATGGCAGAAAGTGGCACCGTACGTGTTTTTTCGGGTCTAACTCGGGTTCAGCTTCTTGTTGCGGTTAGGGTTATGTTTAGGGTTGTTAGGAAAGAGTGAAGACGCAGAGTCCTGTTGAGTGTGGGGTTGCGTAAAGGCTCCCCCAGGGAGTTCAGGTGTACCCAAAGGCTTCCGCTGAGAGCACTTTTTGATGGCAGAAAGTGGCACCGTACGTGTTTTTTCGGGTCTAACTCGGGTTCAGCTTCTTGTTGCGGTTAGGGTTATGTTTAGGGTTGTTAGGAAAGAGTGAAGACGCAGAGTCCTGTTGAGTGTGGGGTTGCGTAAAGGCTCCCCCAGGGAGTTCAGGTGTACCCAAAGGCTTCCGCTGAGAGCACTTTTTGATGGCAGAAAGTGGCACCGTACGTGTTTTTTCGGGTCTAACTCGGGTTCAGCTTCTTGTTGCGGTTAGGGTTATGTTTAGGGTTGTGAGGAAAGAGTGAAGACGCAGAGTCCTGTTGAGTGTGGGGTTGCGTAAAGGCTCCCCCAGGGAGTTCAGGTGTACCCAAAGGCTTCCGCTGAGAGCACTTTTTGATGGCAGAAAGTGGCACCGTACGTGTTTTTTCGGGTCTAACTCGGGTTCAGCTTCTTGTTGCGGTTAGGGTTATGTTTAGGGTTGTTAGGAAAGAGTGAAGACGCAGAGTCCTGTTGAGTGTGGGGTTGCGTAAAGGCTCCCCCAGGGAATTCAGGTGTACCCAAAGGCTTCCGCTGAGAGCACTTTTTGATGGCAGAAAGTGGCACCGTACGTGTTTTTTCGGGTCTAACTCGGGTTCAGCTTCTTGTTGCGGTTAGGGTTATGTTTAGGGTTGTTAGGAAAGAGTGAAGACGCAGAGTCCTGTTGAGTGTGGGGTTGCGTAAAGGCTCCCCCAGGGAGTTCAGGTGTACCCAAAGGCTTCCGCTGAGAGCACTTTTTGATGGCAGAAAGTGGCACCGTACGTGTTTTTTCGGGTCTAACTTGGGTTCAGCTTCTTGTTCCGGTTAGGCTTATGTTTAGGATTGTTAGGAAAGAGTGAATACGCAGAGTCCTGTTGAGTGTGGGGTTGCGTAAAGGCTCCCCCAGGGAGTTCAGGTGTACCCAAAGGCTTCCGCTGAGAGCACTTTTTGATGGCAGAAAGTGGCACCGTACGTGTTTTTTCGGGTCTAACTCGGGTTCAGCTTCTTGTTGCGGTTAGGGTTATGTTTAGGGTTGTTAGGAAAGAGTGAAGACGCAGAGTCCTGTTGAGTGTGGGGTTGCGTAAAGGCTCCCCCAGGGAGGTCAGGTGTACCCAAAGGCTTCCACTGAGAGCACTTTTGGATGGCAGAAAGTGGCACCGTACGTGTTTTTTCGGGTCTAACTCGGGTTGAGCTTCTTGTTGCGGTTAGGGTTATGTTTAGGGTTGTTAGGAAAGAGTGAAGACGCAGAGTCCTGTTGAGTGTGGGGTTGCGTAAAGGCTCCCCCAGGGAGTTCAGGTGTACCCAAAGGCTTCCGCTCAGAGCACTTTTTGATGGCAGAAAGTGGCACCGTACGTGTTTTTTCGGGTCTAACTCGGGTTCAGCTTCTTGTTGCGGTTAGGGTTATGTTTAGGGTTGTGAGGAAAGAGTGAAGACGCAGAGTCCTGTTGAGTGTGGGGTTGCGTAAAGGCTCCCCCAGGGAGTTCAGGTGTACCCAAAGGCTTCCGCTGAGAGCACTTTTTGATGGCAGAAAGTGGCACCGTACGTGTTTTTTCGGGTCTAACTCGGGTTGAGCTTCTTGTTGCGGTTAGGGATATGTTTAGGGTTGTTAGGAAAGAGTGAAGACGCAGAGTCCTGTTGAGTGTGGGGTTGCGTAAAGGCTCCCCCAGGGAGTTCAGGTGTACCCAAAGGCTTCCGCTGAGAGCACTTTTTGATGGCAGAAAGTGGCACCGTACGTGTTTTTTCGGGTCTAACTCGGGTTCAGCTTCTTGTTGCGGTTAGGGTTATGTTTAGGGTTGTTAGGAAAGAGTGAAGACGCAGAGTCCTGTTGAGTGTGGGGTTGCGTAAAGGCTCCCCCAGGGAGTTCAGGTGTACCCAAAGGCTTCCGCTGAGAGCACTTTTTGATGGCAGAAAGTGGCACCGTACGTGTTTTTTCGGGTCTAACTTGGGTTCAGCTTCTTGTTCCGGTTAGGCTTATGTTTAGGATTGTTAGGAAAGAGTGAATACGCAGAGTCCTGTTGAGTGTGGGGTTGCGTAAAGGCTCCCCCAGGGAGTTCAGGTGTACCCAAAGGCTTCCGCTGAGAGCACTTTTTGATGGCAGAAAGTGGCACCGTACGTGTTTTTTCGGGTCTAACTCGGGTTCAGCTTCTTGTTGCGGTTAGGGTTATGTTTAGGGTTGTTAGGAAAGAGTGAAGACGCAGAGTCCTGTTGAGTGTGGGGTTGCGTAAAGGCTCCCCCAGGGAGGTCAGGTGTACCCAAAGGCTTCCACTGAGAGCACTTTTGGATGGCAGAAAGTGGCACCGTACGTGTTTTTTCGGGTCTAACTCGGGTTGAGCTTCTTGTTGCGGTTAGGGTTATGTTTAGGGTTGTTAGGAAAGAGTGAAGACGCAGAGTCCTGTTGAGTGTGGGGTTGCGTAAAGGCTCCCCCAGGGAGTTCAGGTGTACCCAAAGGCTTCCGCTCAGAGCACTTTTTGATGGCAGAAAGTGGCACCGTACGTGTTTTTTCGGGTCTAACTCGGGTTCAGCTTCTTGTTGCGGTTAGGGTTATGTTTAGGGTTGTGAGGAAAGAGTGAAGACGCAGAGTCCTGTTGAGTGTGGGGTTGCGTAAAGGCTCCCCCAGGGAGTTCAGGTGTACCCAAAGGCTTCCGCTGAGAGCACTTTTGGATGGCAGAAAGTGGCACCGTACGTGTTTTTTCGGGTCTAACTCGGGTTCAGCTTCTTGTTGCGGTTAGGGTTATGTTTAGGGTTGTTAGGAAAGAGTGAAGACGCAGAGTCCTGTTGAGTGTGGGGTTGCGTAAAGGCTCCCCCAGGGAGTTCAGGTGTACCCAAAGGCTTCCGCTGAGAGCACTTTTTGATGGCAGAAAGTGGCACCGTACGTGTTTTTTCGGGTCTAACTCGGGTTCAGCTTCTTGTTGCGGTTAGGGTTATGTTTAGGGTTGTTAGGAAAGAGTGAAGACGCAGAGTCCTGTTGAGTGTGGGGTTGCGTAAAGGCTCCCCCAGGGAGTTCAGGTGTACCCAAAGGCTTCCGCTGAGAGCACTTTTTGATGGCAGAAAGTGGCACCGTACGTGTTTTTTCGGGTCTAACTCGGGTTCAGCTTCTTGTTGCGGTTAGGGTTATGTTTAGGGTTGTTAGGAAAGAGTGAAGACGCAGAGTCCTGTTGAGTGTGGGGTTGCGTAAAGGCTCCCCCAGGGAGTTCAGGTGTACCCAAAGGCTTCCGCTCAGAGCACTTTTTGATGGCAGAAAGTGGCACCGTACGTGTTTTTTCGGGTCTAACTCGGGTTCAGCTTCTTGTTGCGGTTAGGGTTATGTTTAGGGTTGTTAGGAAAGAGTGAAGACGCAGAGTCCTGTTGAGTGTGGGGTTGCGTAAAGGCTCCCCCAGGGAGTTCAGGTGTACCCAAAGGCTTCCGCTGAGAGCACTTTTTGATGGCAGAAAGTGGCACCGTACGTGTTTTTTCGGGTCTAACTCGGGTTCAGCTTCTTGTTGCGGTTAGGGTTATGTTTAGGGTTGTTAGGAAAGAGTGAAGACGCAGAGTCCTGTTGAGTGTGGGGTTGCGTAAAGGCTCCCCCAGGGAGTTCAGGTGTACCCAAAGGCTTCCGCTGAGAGCACTTTTTGATGGCAGAAAGTGGCACCGTACGTGTATTTTCGGGTCTAACTCGGGTTCAGCTTCTTGTTGCGGTTAGGGTTATGTTTAGGGTTGTTAGGAAAGAGTGAAGACGCAGAGTCCTGTTGAGTGTGGGGTTGCGTAAAGGCTCCCCCAGGGAGTTCAGGTGTACCCAAAGGCTTCCGCTCAGAGCACTTTTTGATGGCAGAAAGTGGCACCGTACGTGTTTTTTCGGGTCTAACTCGGGTTCAGCTTCTTGTTGCGGTTAGGGTTATGTTTAGGGTTGTTAGGAAAGAGTGAAGACGCAGAGTCCTGTTGAGTGTGGGGTTGCGTAAAGGCTCCCCCAGGGAGTTCAGGTGTACCCAAAGGCTTCCGCTGAGAGCACTTTTTGATGGCAGAAAGTGGCACCGTACGTGTTTTTTCGGGTCTAACTCGGGTTCAGCTTCTTGTTGCGGTTAGGGTTATGTTTAGGGTTGTTAGGAAAGAGTGAAGACGCAGAGTCCTGTTGAGTGTGGGGTTGCGTAAAGGCTCCCCCAGGGAGTTCAGGTGTACCCAAAGGCTTCCGCTGAGAGCACTTTTTGATGGCAGAAAGTGGCACCGTACGTGTTTTTTCGGGTCTAACTCGGGTTGAGCTTCTTGTTGCGGTTAGGGTTATGTTTAGGGTTGTTAGGAAAGAGTGAAGACGCAGAGTCCTGTTGAGTGTGGGGTTGCGTAAAGGCTCCCCCAGGGAGTTCAGGTGTACCCAAAGGCTTCCGCTGAGAGCACTTTTGGATGGCAGAAAGTGGCACCGTACGTGTTTTTTCGGGTCTAACTCGGGTTCAGCTTCTTGTTGCGGTTAGGGTTATGTTTAGGGTTGTTAGGAAAGAGTGAAGATGCAGAGTCCTGTTGAGTGTGGGGTTGCGTAAAGGCTCCCCCAGGGAGTTCAGGTGTACCCAAAGGCTTCCGCTGAGAGCACTTTTTGATGGCAGAAAGTGGCACCGTACGTGCTTTTTCGGGTCTAACTCAGGTTCAGCTTATTGTTCCGGTTAGGGTTATGTTTAGGGTTGTTAGGAAAGAGTGAAGACGCAGAGTCCTGTTGAGTGTGGGTTTGCGTAAAGGCTCCCCCAGGGAGTTCAGGTGTACCCAAAGGCTTCCGCTGAGAGCACTTTTGGATGGCAGAAAGTGGCACCGTACGTGTTTTTTCGGGTCTAACTTGGGTTCAGCTTCTTGTTGCGGTAAGGGTTATGTTTAGGGATGTTAGGAAAGAGTGAAGACGCAGAGTCCTGTTGAGTGTGGGGTTGCGTAAAGGCTCCCCCAGGGAGTTCAGGTGTTCCCAAGGCTTCCGCTAAGAGCACTTTTTGATGGCAGAAAGTGGCACCGTACGTGTTTTTTCGGGTCTAACTCGGGTTGAGCTTCTTGTTGCGGTTAGGGTTATGTTTAGGGTTGTTAGGAAAGAGTGAAGGCGCAGAGTCCTGTTGAGTGTGGGGTTGCGTAAAGGCTCCCCCAGGGAGTTCAGGTGTACCCAAAGGCTTCCGCTCAGAGCACTTTTTGATGGCAGAAAGTGGCACCGTACGTGTTTTTTCGGGTCTAACTCGGGTTCAGCTTCTTTTTCCGGTTAGGCTTATGTTTAGGGTTGTTAGGAAAGAGTGAAGACGCAGAGTCCTGTTGAGTGTGGGGTTGCGTAAAGGCTCCCCCAGGGAGTTCAGGTGTACCCAAAGGCTTCCGCTGAGAGCACTTTTGGATGGTAGAAAGTGGCACCGTACGTGTTTTTTCGGGTCTAACTCGGGTTCAGCTTCTTGTTGTGGTTAGGGTTATGTTTAGGGTTGTTAGGAAAGAGTGAAGACGCAGAGTCCTGTTGAGTGTGGGGTTGCGTAAAGGCTCCCCCAGGGAGTTCAGGTGTACCCAAAGGCTTCCGCTGAGAGCACTTTTGGATGGCAGAAAGTGGCACCGTACGTGTTTTTTCGGGTCTAACTCGGGTTCAGCTTCTTGTTGCGGTTAGGGTTATGTTTAGGGTTGTTAGGAAAGAGTGAAGACGCAGAGTCCTGTTGAGTGTGGGGTTGCGTAAAGGCTCCCCCAGGGAGTTCAGGTGTACCCAAAGGCTTCCGCTGAGAGCACTTTTGGATGGCAGAAAGTGGCACCGTACGTGTTTTTTCGGGTCTAACTCGGGTTCAGCTTCTTGTTGCGGTTAGGGTTATGTTTAGGGTTGTTAGGAAAGAGTGAAGACGCAGAGTCCTGTTGAGTGTGGGGTTGCGTAAAGGCTCCCCCAGGGAGTTCAGGTGTACCCAAAGGCTTCCGCTGAGAGCACTTTTTGATGGCAGAAAGTGGCACCGTACGTGTTTTTTCGGGTCTAACTCGGGTTGAGCTTCTTGTTGCGGTTAGGGTTATGTTTAGGGTTGTTAGGAAAGAGTGAAGACGCAGAGTCCTGTTGAGTGTGGGGTTGCGTAAAGGCTCCCCCAGGGAGTTCAGGTGTACCCAAAGGCTTCCGCTGAGAGCACTTTTTGATGGCAGAAAGTGGCACCGTACGTGTTTTTTCGGGTCTAACTCGGGTTGAGCTTCTTGTTGCGGTTAGGGTTATGTTTAGGGTTGTTAGGAAAGAGTGAAGACGCAGAGTCCTGTTGAGTGTGGGGTTGCGTAAAGGCTCCCCCATGGAGTTCAGGTGTACCCAAAGGCTTCCGCTGAGAGCACTTTTTGATGGCAGAAAGTGGCACCGTACGTGTTTTTTCGGGTCTAACTCGGGTTGAGCTTCTTGTTGCGGTTAGGGTTATGTTTAGGGTTGTTAGGAAAGAGTGAAGACGCAGAGTCCTGTTGAGTGTGCGGTTGCGTAAAGGCTCCCCCAGGGAGTTCAGGTGTACCCAAAGGCTTCCGCTGAGAGCACTTTTTGATGGCAGAAAGTGGCACCGTACGTGTTTTTTCGGGTCTAACTCGGGTTCAGCTTCTTGTTCCGGTTAGGGTTATGTTTAGGGTTGTTAGGAAAGAGTGAAGACGCAGAGACCTGTTGAGTGTGGGGTTGCGTAAAGGCTCCCCCAGGGAGTTCAGGTGTACCCAAAGGCTTCCGCTGAGAGCACTTTTTGATGGCAGAAAGTGGCACCGTACGTGTTTTTTCGGGTCTAACTCGGGTTCAGCTTCTTGTTGCGGTTAGGGTTATGTTTAGGGTTGTTAGGAAAGAGTGAAGACGCAGAGTCCTGTTGAGTGTGGGGTTGCGTAAAGGCTCCCCCAGGGAGTTCAGGTGTACCCAAAGGCTTCCGCTCAGGGCACTTTTGGATGGCAGAAAGTGGCACTGTACGTGTTTTTTCGGGTCTAACTCGGGTTGAGCTTCTTGTTGCGGTTAGGGTTATGTTTAGGGTTGTTAGGAAAGAGTGAAGACGCAGAGTCCTGTTGAGTGTGGGGTTGCGTAAAGGCTCCCCCAGGGAGTTCAGGTGTACCCAAAGGCTTCCGCTCAGAGCACTTTTTGATGGCAGAAAGTGGCACCGTACGTGTTTTTTCGGGTCTAACTCTGGTTCAGCTTCTTGTTGCGGTTAGGGTTATGTTTAGGGTTGTTAGGAAAGAGTGAAGACGCAGAGTCCTGTTGAGTGTGGGGTTGCCTAAAGGCTCCCCCAGGGAGTTCAGGTGTACCCAAAGGCTTCCGCTCAGAGCACTTTTTGATGGCAGAAAGTGGCACCGTACGTGTTTTTTCGGGTCTAACTCGGGTTGAGCTTCTTGTTGCGGTTAGGGTTATGTTTAGGGTTGTTAGGAAAGAGTGAAGATGCAGAGTCCTGTTGAGTGTGGGGTTGCGTAAAGGCTCCCCCAGGGAGTTCAGGTGTACACAAAGGCTTCCGCTCAGAGCACTTTTGGATGGCAGAAAGTGGCACCGTACGTGTTTTTTCGGGTCTAACTCGGGTTCAGCTTCTTGTTGCGGTTAGGGTTATGTTTAGGGTTGTTAGGAAAGAGTGAAGACGCAGAGTCCTGTTGAGTGTGGGGTTGCGTAAAGGCTCCCCCAGGGAGTTCAGGTGTACCCAAAGGCTTCCGCTGAGAGCACTTTTTGATGGCAGAAAGTGGCACCGTACGTGTTTTTTCGGGTCTAACTCGGGTTCAGCTTCTTGTTGCGGTTAGGGTTATGTTTAGGGTTGTTAGGAAAGAGTGAAGACGCAGAGTCCTGTTGAGTGTGGGGTTGCGTAAAGGCTCCCCCAGGGAGTTCAGGTGTACCCAAAGGCTTCCGCTGAGAGCACTTTTTGATGGCAGAAAGTGGCACCGTACGTGTGTTTTCGGGTCTAACTCGGGTTCAGCATCTTGTTGCGGTTAGGGTTATGTTTAGGGTTGTTAGGAAAGAGTGAAGACGCAGAGTCCTGTTGAGTGTGGGGTTGCGTAAAGGCTCCCCCAGGGAGTTCAGGTGTACCCAAAGGCTTCCGCTGAGAGCACTTTTTGATGGCAGAAAGTGGCACCGTACGTGTTTTTTCGGGTCTAACTCGGGTTCAGCTTCTTGTTGCGGTTAGGGATATGTTTAGGGTTGTTAGGAAAGAGTGAAGACGCAGAGTCCTGTTGAGTGTGGGGTTGCGTAAAGGCTCCCCCAGGGAATTCAGGTGTACCCAAAGGCTTCCGCTGAGAGCACTTTTTGATGGCAGAAAGTGGCACCGTACGTGTTTTTTCGGGTCTAACTCGGGTTGAGCTTCTTGTTGCGGTTAGGGTTATGTTTAGGGTTGTTAGGAAAGAGTGAAGACGCAGAGTCCTGTTGAGTGTGGGGTTGCGTAAAGGCTCCCCCAGGGAGTTCAGGTGTACCCAAAGGCTTCCGCTGAGAGCACTTTTTGATGGCAGAAAGTGGCACCGTACGTGTTTTTTCGGGTCTAACTCGGGTTCAGCTTCTTGTTGCGGTTAGGGTTATGTTTAGGGTTGTTAGGAAAGAGTGAAGACGCAGAGTCCTGTTGAGTGTGGGGTTGCGTAAAGGCTCCCCCAGGGAGTTCAGGTGTACCCAAAGGCTTCCGCTGAGAGCACTTTTTGATGGCAGAATGTGGCACCGTACGTGTTTTTTCGGGTCTAACTCGGGTTCAGCTTCTTGTTGCGGTTAGGGTTATGTTTAGGGTTGCTGGGAAAGAGTGAAGACGCAGAGTCCTGTTGAGTGTGGGGTTGCGTAAAGGCTCCCCCAGGGAGTTCAGGTGTACCCAAAGGCTTCCGCTGAGAGCACTTTTGGATGGCAGAAAGTGGCACCGTACGTGTTTTTTCGGGTCTAACTCGGGTTCAGCTTCTTGTTGCGGTTAGGGTTATGTTTAGGGTTGTTAGGAAAGAGTGAAGACGCAGAGTCCTGTTGAGTGTGGGGTTGCGTAAAGGCTCCCCCAGGGAGTTCAGGTGTACCCAAAGGCTTCCGCTGAGAGCACTTTTTGATGGCAGAAAGTGGCACCGTACGTGTTTTTTCGGGTCTAACTCGGGTTCAGCTTCTTGTTGCGGTTAGGGTTATGTTTAGGGTTGTTAGGAAAGAGTGAAGACGCAGAGTCCTGTTGAGTGTGGGGTTGCGTAAAGGCTCCCCCAGGGAGTTCAGGTGTACCCAAAGGCTTCCGCTGAGAGCACTTTTTGATGGCAGAAAGTGGCACCGTACGTGTTTTTTCGGGTCTAACTCGGGTTCAGCTTCTTGTTGCGGTTAGGGTTATGTTTAGGGTTGTTAGGAAAGAGTGAAGACGCAGAGTCCTGTTGAGTGTGGGGTTGCGTAAAGGCTCCCCCAGGGAGTTCAGGTGTACCCAAAGGCTTCCGCTGAGAGCACTTTTTGATGGCAGAAAGTGGCACCGTACGTGTTTTTTCGGGTCTAACTCGGGTTCAGCTTCTTGTTGCGGTTAGGGTTATGTTTAGGGTTGTTAGGAAAGAGTGAAGACGCAGAGTCCTGTTGAGTGTGGGGTTGCGTAAAGGCTCCCCCAGGGAGTTCAGGTGTACCCAAAGGCTTCCGCTGAGAGCACTTTTTGATGGCAGAAAGTGGCACCGTACGTGTTTTTTCGGGTCTAACTCGGGTTCAGCTTCTTGTTGCGGTTAGGGTTATGTTTAGGGTTGTTAGGAAAGAGTGAAGACGCAGAGTCCTGTTGAGTGTGGGGTTGCGTAAAGGCTCCCCCAGGGAATTCAGGTGTACCCAAAGGCTTCCGCTGAGAGCACTTTTTGATGGCAGAAAGTGGCACCGTACGTGTTTTTTCGGGTCTAACTCGGGTTCAGCTTCTTGTTGCGGTTAGGGTTATGTTTAGGGTTGTTAGGAAAGAGTGAAGACGCAGAGTCCTGTTGAGTGTGGGGTTGTGTAAAGGCTCCCCCAGGGAGTTCAGGTGTACCCAAAGGCTTCCGCTGAGAGCACTTTTTGATGGCAGAAAGTGGCACCGTACGTGTTTTTTCGGGTCTAACTCGGGTTCAGCTTCATGTTGCGGTTAGGGTTATGTTTAGGGTTGTTAGGAAAGAGTGAAGACGCAGAGTCCTGTTGAGTGTGGGGTTGCGTAAAGGCTCCCCCAGGGAGTTCAGGTGTACCCAAAGGCTTCCGCTGAGAGCACTTTTTGATGGCAGAAAGTGGCACCGTACGTGTGTTTTCGGGTCTAACTCGGGTTCAGCATCTTGTTGCGGTTAGGGTTATGTTTAGGGTTGTTAGGAAAGAGTGAAGACGCAGAGTCCTGTTGAGTGTGGGGTTGCGTAAAGGCTCCCCCAGGGAATTCAGGTGTACCCAAAGGCTTCCGCTGAGAGCACTTTTTGATGGCAGAAAGTGGCACCGTACGTGTTTTTTCGGGTCTAACTCGGGTTCAGCTTCTTGTTGCGGTTAGGGTTATGTTTAGGGTTGTTAGGAAAGAGTGAAGACGCAGAGTCCTGTTGAGTGTGGGGTTGCGTAAAGGCTCCCCCAGGGAGTTCAGGTGTACCCAAAGGCTTCCGCTGAGAGCACTTTTTGATGGCAGAAAGTGGCACCGTACGTGTTTTTTCGGGTCTAACTCGGGTTCAGCTTCTTGTTGCGGTTAGGGTTATGTTTAGGGTTGTTAGGAAAGAGTGAAGACGCAGAGTCCTGTTGAGTGTGGGGTTGCGTAAAGGCTCCCCCAGGGAATTCAGGTGTACCCAAAGGCTTCCGCTGAGAGCACTTTTTGATGGC
>NW_028153555.1:402500-405000 GCF_964211835.1 Anser anser
AGGAAAGAGTGAAGACGCAGAGTCCTGTTGAGTGTGGGGTTGCGTAAAGGCTCCTCCAGGGAGTTCAGGTGTACCGAAAGGCTTCCGCTGAGAGCACTTTTTGATGGCAGAAAGTGGCACCGTACGTGTTTTTTCGGGTCTAACTCGGGTTGAGCTTCTTGTTGCGGTTAGGGTTATGTTTAGGGTTGTTAGGAAAGAGTGAAGGCGCAGAGTCCTGTTGAGTGTGGGGTTGCGTAAAGGCTCCCCCAGGGAATTCAGGTGTACCCAAAGGCTTCCGCTGAGAGCACTTTTTGATGGCAGAAAGTGGCACCGTACGTGTTTTTTCGGGTCTAACTCGGGTTCAGCTTCTTGTTGCGGTTAGGGTTATGTTTAGGGTTGTTAGGAAAGAGTGAAGACGCAGAGTCCTGTTGAGTGTGGGGTTGCGTAAAGGCTCCCCCAGGGAGTTCAGGTGTACCCAAAGGCTTCCGCTGAGAGCACTTTTTGATGGCAGAAAGTGGCACCGTACGTGTTTTTTCGGGTCTAACTCGGGTTCAGCTTCTTGTTGCGGTTAGGGTTATGTTTAGGGTTGTTAGGAAAGAGTGAAGACGCAGAGTCCTGTTGAGTGTGGGGTTGCGTAAAGGCTCCCCCAGGGAGGTCAGGTGTACCCAAAGGCTTCCGCTGAGAGCACTTTTTGATGGCATAAAGTGGCACCGTACGTGTTTTTTCGGGTCTAACTCGGGTTCAGCTTCTTGTTGCGGTTAGGGTTATGTTTAGGGTTGTTAGGAAAGAGTGAATACGCAGAGTCCTGTTGAGTGTGGGGTTGCGTAAAGGCTCCCCCAGGGAGTTCAGGTGTACCCAAAGGCTTCCGCTGAGAGCACTTTTTGATGGCAGAAAGTGGCACCGTACGTGTTTTTTCGGGTCTAACTCGGGTTCAGCTTCTTGTTGCGGTTAGGGTTATGTTTAGGGTTGTTAGGAAAGAGTGAAGACGCAGAGTCCTGTTGAGTGTGGGGTCGCGTAAAGGCTCCCCCAGGGAGTTCAGGTGTACCCAAAGGCTTCCGCTGAGAGCACTTTTGGATGGCAGAAAGTGGCACCGTACGTGTTTTTTCGGGTCTAACTCGGGTTCAGCTTCTTGTTGCGGTTAGGGTTATGTTTAGGGTTGTTAGGAAAGAGTGAAGACGCAGAGTCCTGTTGAGTGTGGGGTTGCGTAAAGGCTCCCCCAGGGAGTTCAGGTGTACCCAAAGGCTTCCGCTGAGAGCACTTTTTGATGGCAGAAAGTGGCACCGTACGTGTTTTTTCGGGTCTAACTCGGGTTCAGCTTCTTGTTGCGGTAAGGGTTATGTTTAGGGTTGTTAGGAAAGAGTGAAGACGCAGAGTCCTGTTGAGTGTGGGGTTGCATAAAGGCTCCCCCAGGGAGTTCAGGTGTACCCAAAGGCTTCCGCTGAGAGCACTTTTTGATGGCAGAAAGTGGCACCGTACGTGTTTTTTCGGGTCTAACTCGGGTTCAGCTTCTTGTTGCGGTTAGGGTTATGTTTAGGGTTGTTAGGAAAGAGTGAAGACGCAGAGTCCTGTTGAGTGTGGGGTTGCGTAAAGGCTCCCCCAGGGAGTTCAGGTGTACCCAAAGGCTTCCGCTGAGGACACTTTTTGATGGCAGAAAGTGGCACCGTACGTGTTTTTTCGGGTCTAACTCGGGTTCAGCTTCTTGTTCCGGTTAGGGTTATGTTTAGGGTTGTTAGGAAAGAGTGAAGGCGCAGAGTCCTGTTGAGTTTGGGGTTGCGTAAAGGCTCCCCCAGGGAATTCAGGTGTACCCAAAGGCTTCCGCTGACAGCACTTTTGGATGGCAGAAAGTGGCACCGTACGTGTTTTTTCGGGTCTAACTCGGGTTCAGCTTCTTGTTCCGGTTAGGGTTATGTTTAGGGTTGTTAGGAAAGAGTGAAGACGCAGAGTCCTGTTGAGTGTGGGGTTGCGTAAAGGCTCCCCCAGGGAGTTCAGGTGTACCCAAAGGCTTCCGCTGAGAGCACTTTTGGATGGCAGAAAGTGGCACCGTACGTGTTTTTTCGGGTCTAACTCGGGTTCAGCTTCTTGTTGCGGTTAGGGTTATGTTTAGGGTTGTTAGGAAAGAGTGAAGACGCAGAGTCCTGTTGAGTGTGGGGTTGCGTAAAGGCTCCCCCAGGGAGTTCAGGTGTACCCAAAGGCTTCTGCTGAGAGCACTTTTGGATGGCAGAAAGTGGCACCGTACGTGTTTTTTCGGGTCTAACTCGGGTTCAGCTTCTTGTTGCGGTTAGGGTTATGTTTAGGGTTGTTAGGAAAGAGTGAAGACGCAGAGTCCTGTTGAGTGTGGGGTTGCGTAAAGGCTCCCCCAGGGAGTTCAGGTGTACCCAAAGGCTTCCGCTGAGAGCACTTTTGGATGGCAGAAAGTGGCACCGTACGTGTTTTTTCGGGTCTAACTCGGGTTGAGCTTCTTGTTGCGGTTAGGGTTATGTTTAGGGTTGTTAGGAAAGAGTGAAGACGCAGAGTCCTGTTG
>NW_028153555.1:410000-430000 GCF_964211835.1 Anser anser
AGTGGCACCGTACGTGTTTTTTCGGGTCTAACTCGGGTTCAGCTTCTTGTTGCGGTTAGGGTTATGTTTAGGGTTGTTAGGAAAGAGTGAAGACGCAGAGTCCTGTTGAGTGTGGGGTTGCGTAAAGGCTCCTCCAGGGAGTTCAGGTGTACCGAAAGGCTTCCGCTGAGAGCACTTTTTGATGGCAGAAAGTGGCACCGTACGTGTTTTTTCGGGTCTAACTCGGGTTGAGCTTCTTGTTGCGGTTAGGGTTATGTTTAGGGTTGTTAGGAAAGAGTGAAGGCGCAGAGTCCTGTTGAGTGTGGGGTTGCGTAAAGGCTCCCCCAGGGAATTCAGGTGTACCCAAAGGCTTCCGCTGAGAGCACTTTTTGATGGCAGAAAGTGGCACCGTACGTGTTTTTTCGGGTCTAACTCGGGTTCAGCTTCTTGTTGCGGTTAGGGTTATGTTTAGGGTTGTTAGGAAAGAGTGAAGACGCAGAGTCCTGTTGAGTGTGGGGTTGCGTAAAGGCTCCCCCAGGGAGTTCAGGTGTACCCAAAGGCTTCCGCTGAGAGCACTTTTTGATGGCAGAAAGTGGCACCGTACGTGTTTTTTCGGGTCTAACTCGGGTTCAGCTTCTTGTTGCGGTTAGGGTTATGTTTAGGGTTGTTAGGAAAGAGTGAAGACGCAGAGTCCTGTTGAGTGTGGGGTTGCGTAAAGGCTCCCCCAGGGAGGTCAGGTGTACCCAAAGGCTTCCGCTGAGAGCACTTTTTGATGGCATAAAGTGGCACCGTACGTGTTTTTTCGGGTCTAACTCGGGTTCAGCTTCTTGTTGCGGTTAGGGTTATGTTTAGGGTTGTTAGGAAAGAGTGAATACGCAGAGTCCTGTTGAGTGTGGGGTTGCGTAAAGGCTCCCCCAGGGAGTTCAGGTGTACCCAAAGGCTTCCGCTGAGAGCACTTTTTGATGGCAGAAAGTGGCACCGTACGTGTTTTTTCGGGTCTAACTCGGGTTCAGCTTCTTGTTGCGGTTAGGGTTATGTTTAGGGTTGTTAGGAAAGAGTGAAGACGCAGAGTCCTGTTGAGTGTGGGGTCGCGTAAAGGCTCCCCCAGGGAGTTCAGGTGTACCCAAAGGCTTCCGCTGAGAGCACTTTTGGATGGCAGAAAGTGGCACCGTACGTGTTTTTTCGGGTCTAACTCGGGTTCAGCTTCTTGTTGCGGTTAGGGTTATGTTTAGGGTTGTTAGGAAAGAGTGAAGACGCAGAGTCCTGTTGAGTGTGGGGTTGCGTAAAGGCTCCCCCAGGGAGTTCAGGTGTACCCAAAGGCTTCCGCTGAGAGCACTTTTTGATGGCAGAAAGTGGCACCGTACGTGTTTTTTCGGGTCTAACTCGGGTTCAGCTTCTTGTTGCGGTAAGGGTTATGTTTAGGGTTGTTAGGAAAGAGTGAAGACGCAGAGTCCTGTTGAGTGTGGGGTTGCATAAAGGCTCCCCCAGGGAGTTCAGGTGTACCCAAAGGCTTCCGCTGAGAGCACTTTTTGATGGCAGAAAGTGGCACCGTACGTGTTTTTTCGGGTCTAACTCGGGTTCAGCTTCTTGTTGCGGTTAGGGTTATGTTTAGGGTTGTTAGGAAAGAGTGAAGACGCAGAGTCCTGTTGAGTGTGGGGTTGCGTAAAGGCTCCCCCAGGGAGTTCAGGTGTACCCAAAGGCTTCCGCTGAGGACACTTTTTGATGGCAGAAAGTGGCACCGTACGTGTTTTTTCGGGTCTAACTCGGGTTCAGCTTCTTGTTCCGGTTAGGGTTATGTTTAGGGTTGTTAGGAAAGAGTGAAGGCGCAGAGTCCTGTTGAGTTTGGGGTTGCGTAAAGGCTCCCCCGGGGAATTCAGGTGTACCCAAAGGCTTCCGCTGACAGCACTTTTGGATGGCAGAAAGTGGCACCGTACGTGTTTTTTCGGGTCTAACTCGGGTTCAGCTTCTTGTTCCGGTTAGGGTTATGTTTAGGGTTGTTAGGAAAGAGTGAAGACGCAGAGTCCTGTTGAGTGTGGGGTTGCGTAAAGGCTCCCCCAGGGAGTTCAGGTGTACCCAAAGGCTTCCGCTGAGAGCACTTTTGGATGGCAGAAAGTGGCACCGTACGTGTTTTTTCGGGTCTAACTCGGGTTCAGCTTCTTGTTGCGGTTAGGGTTATGTTTAGGGTTGTTAGGAAAGAGTGAAGACGCAGAGTCCTGTTGAGTGTGGGGTTGCGTAAAGGCTCCCCCAGGGAGTTCAGGTGTACCCAAAGGCTTCTGCTGAGAGCACTTTTGGATGGCAGAAAGTGGCACCGTACGTGTTTTTTCGGGTCTAACTCGGGTTCAGCTTCTTGTTGCGGTTAGGGTTATGTTTAGGGTTGTTAGGAAAGAGTGAAGACGCAGAGTCCTGTTGAGTGTGGGGTTGCGTAAAGGCTCCCCCAGGGAGTTCAGGTGTACCCAAAGGCTTCCGCTGAGAGCACTTTTGGATGGCAGAAAGTGGCACCGTACGTGTTTTTTCGGGTCTAACTCGGGTTGAGCTTCTTGTTGCGGTTAGGGTTATGTTTAGGGTTGTTAGGAAAGAGTGAAGACGCAGAGTCCTGTTGAGTGTGGGGTTGCGTAAAGGCTCCCCCAGGGAGTTCAGGTGTACCCAAAGGCTTCCGCTGAGAGCACTTTTTGATGGCAGAAAGTGGCACCGTACGTGTTTTTTCGGGTCTAACTCGGGTTCAGCTTCTTGTTGCGGTTAGGGTTATGTTTAGGGTTGTTAGGAAAGAGTGAAGACGCAGAGTCCTGTTGAGTGTGGGGTTGCGTAAAGGCTCCCCCAGGGAGTTCAGGTGTACCCAAAGGCTTCCGCTGAGAGCACTTTTTGATGGCAGAAAGTAGCACCGTACGTGTTTTTTCGGGTCTAACTCGGGTTGAGCTTCTTGATCTGGTTAGGGTTATGTTTAGGGTTGTTAGGAAAGAGTGAAGACGCAGAGTCCTGTTGAGTGTGGGGTTGCGTAAAGGCTCCCCCAGGGAGTTCAGGTGTACCCAAAGGCTTCCGCTGAGAGCACTTTTTGATGGCAGAAAGTGGCACCGTACGTGTTTTTTAGGGTCTAACTCGGGTTCAGCTTCTTGTTGCGGTTAGGGTTATGTTTAGGGTTGTTAGGAAAGAGTGAAGACGCAGAGTCCTGTTGAGTGTGGGGTTGCGTAAAGGCTCCCCCAGGGAATTCAGGTGTACCCAAAGGCTTCCGCTGACAGCACTTTTGGATGGCAGAAAGTGGCACCGTACGTGTTTTTTCGGGTCTAACTCGGGTTCAGCTTCTTGTTGCGGTTAGGGTTATGTTTAGGGTTGTTAGGAAAGAGTGAAGACGCAGAGTCCTGTTGAGTGTGGGGTTGCGTAAAGGCTCCCCCAGGGAGTTCAGGTGTACCCAAAGGCTTCCGCTGAGAGCACTTTTTGATGGCAGAAAGTGGCACCGTACGTGTTTTTTCGGGTCTAACTCGGGTTCAGCTTCTTGTTGCGGTTAGGGTTATGTTTAGGGTTGTTAGGAAAGAGTGAAGACGCAGAGTCCTGTTCAGTGTGGGGTTGCGTAAAGGCTCCCCCAGGGAGTTCAGGTGTACCCAAAGGCTTCTGCTGAGAGCACTTTTGGATGGCAGAAAGTGGCACCGTACGTGTTTTTTCGGGTCTAACTCGGGTTCAGCTTCTTGTTGCGGTTAGGGTTATGTTTAGGGTTGTTAGGAAAGAGTGAAGACGCAGAGTCCTGTTGAGTGTGGGGTTGCGTAAAGGCTCCCCCAGGGAGTTCAGGTGTACCCAAAGGCTTCCGCTGAGAGCACTTTTGGATGGCAGAAAGTGGCACCGTACGTGTTTTTTCGGGTCTAACTCGGGTTCAGCTTCTTGTTGCGGTTAGGGTTATGTTTAGGGTTGTTAGGAAAGAGTGAAGACGCAGAGTCCTGTTGAGTGTGGGGTTGCGTAAAGGCTCCCCCAGGGAGTTCAGGTGTACCCAAAGGCTTCCGCTGAGAGCACTTTTTGATGGCAGAAAGTGGCACCGTACGTGTTTTTTCGGGTCTAACTCGGGTTCAGCTTCTTGTTGCGGTTAGGGTTATGTTTAGGGTTGTTAGGAAAGAGTGAAGACGCAGAGTCCTGTTGAGTGTGGGGTTGCGTAAAGGCTCCCCCAGGGAGTTCAGGTGTACCCAAAGGCTTCCGCTGAGAGCACTTTTTGATGGCAGAAAGTAGCACCGTACGTGTTTTTTCGGGTCTAACTCGGGTTGAGCTTCTTGATCTGGTTAGGGTTATGTTTAGGGTTGTTAGGAAAGAGTGAAGACGCAGAGTCCTGTTGAGTGTGGGGTTGCGTAAAGGCTCCCCCAGGGAGTTCAGGTGTACCCAAAGGCTTCCGCTGAGAGCACTTTTTGATGGCAGAAAGTGGCACCGTACGTGTTTTTTCGGGTCTAACTCGGGTTCAGCTTCTTGTTGCGGTTAGGGTTATGTTTAGGGTTGTTAGGAAAGAGTGAAGACGCAGAGTCCTGTTGAGTGTGGGGTTGCGTAAAGGCTCCCCCAGGGAGTTCAGGTGTACCCAAAGGCTTCCGCTGAGAGCACTTTTTGATGGCAGAAAGTGGCACCGTACGTGTTTTTTCGGGTCTAACTCGGGTTGAGCTTCTTGTTGCGGTTAGGGTTGTGTTTAGGGTTGTTAGGAAAGAGTGAAGACGCAGAGTCCTGTTGAGTGTGGGGTTGCGTAAAGGCTCCCCCAGGGAGTTCAGGTGTACCCAAAGGCTTCCGCTGAGAGCACTTTTGGACGGCAGAAAGTGGCACCGTACGTGTTTTTTCGGGTCTAACTCGGGTTCAGCTTCTTGTTGCGGTTAGGGTTATGTTTAGGGTTGTTAGGAAAGAGTGAAGACGCAGAGTCCTGTTGAGTGTGGGGTTGCGTAAAGGCTCCCCCAGGGAGTTCAGGTGTACCCAAAGGCTTCCGCTGAGAGCACTTTTTGATGGCAGAAAGTGGCACCGTACGTGTTTTTTCGGGTCTAACTCGGGTTGAGCTTCTTGTTGCGGTTAGGGTTATGTTTAGGGTTGTTAGGAAAGAGTGAAGACGCAGAGTCCTGTTGAGTGTAGGGTTGCTTAAAGGCTCCCCCAGGGAATTCAGGTGTACCCAAAGGCTTCCGCTGAGAGCACTTTTGGATGGCAGAAAGTGGCACCGTACGTGTTTTTTCGGGTCTAACTCGGGTTCAGCTTCTTGTTGCGGTTAGGGTTATGTTTAGGGTTGTTAGGAAAGAGTGAAGACGCAGAGTCCTGTTGAGTGTGGGGTTGCGTAAAGGCTCCCCCAGGGAGTTCAGGTGTACCCAAAGGCTTCCGCTGAGAGCACTTTTTGATGGCAGAAAGTGGCACCGTACGTGTTTTTTCGGGTCTAACTCGGGTTGAGCTTCTTGTTGCGGTTAGGGTTATGTTTAGGGTTGTTAGGAAAGAGTGAAGACACAGAGTCCTGTTGAGTGTGGGGTTGCGTAAAGGCTCCCCCAGGGAGTTCAGGTGTACCCAAAGGCTTCCGCTGAGAGCACTTTTTGATGGAAGAAAGTGGCACCGTACGTGTTTTTTCGGGCCTAACTCGGGTTCAGCTTCTTGTTGCGGTTAGGGTTATGTTTAGGGTTGTTAGGAAAGAGTGAAGACGCAGAGTCCTGTTGAGTGTGGGGTTGCGTAAAGGCTCCCCCAGGGAGTTCAGGTGTACCCAAAGGCTTCTGCTGAGAGCACTTTTTGATGGCAGAAAGTGGCACCGTACGTGTTTTTTCGGGTCTAACTCGGGTTGAGCTTCTTGTTGCGGTTAGGGTTATGTTTAGGGTTGTTAGGAAAGAGTGAAGACGCAGAGTCCTGTTGAGTGTGGGGTTGCGTAAAGGCTCCCCCAGGGAGTTCAGGTGTACCCAAAGGCTTCCGCTGAGAGCACTTTTGGATGGCAGAAAGTGGCACCGTACGTGTTTTTTCGGGTCTAACTCGGGTTCAGCTTCTTGTTGCGGTTAGGGTTATGTTTAGGGTTGTTAGGAAAGAGTGAAGACGCAGAGTCCTGTTGAGTGTGGGGTTGCGTAAAGGCTCCCCCAGGGAGTTCAGGTGTACCCAAAGGCTTCCGCTGAGAGCACTTTTTGATGGCAGAAAGTGGCACCGTACGTGTTTTTTCGGGTCTAACTCGGGTTCAGCTTCTTGTTGCGGTTAGGGTTATGTTTAGGGTTGTTAGGAAAGAGTGAAGACGCAGAGTCCTGTTGAGTGTGGGGTTGCGTAAAGGCTCCCCCAGGGAGTTCAGGTGTACCCAAAGGCTTCCGCTGAGAGCACTTTTTGATGGCAGAAAGTGGCACCGTACGTGTTTTTTCGGGTCTAACTCGGGTTCAGCTTCTTGTTGCGGTTAGGGTTATGTTTAGGGTTGTTAGGAAAGAGTGAAGACGCAGAGTCCTGTTGAGTGTGGGGTTGCGTAAAGGCTCCCCCAGGGAGTTCAGGTGTACCCAAAGGCTTCCGCTGAGAGCACTTTTGGATGGCAGAAAGTGGCACCGTACGTGTTTTTTCGGGTCTAACTCGGGTTCAGCTTCTTGTTGCGGTTAGGGTTATGTTTAGGGTTGTTAGGAAAGAGTGAAGACGCAGAGTCCTGTTGAGTGTGGGGTTGCGTAAAGGCTCCCCCAGGGAGTTCAGGTGTACCCAAAGGCTTCCGCTGAGAGCACTTTTTGATGGCAGAAAGTGGCACCGTACGTGTTTTTTCGGGTCTAACTCGGGTTGAGCTTCTTGTTGCGGTTAGGGTTATGTTTAGGGTTGTTAGGAAAGAGTGAAGACGCAGAGTCCTGTTGAGTGTGGGGTTGCGTAAAGGCTCCCCCAGGGAGTTCAGGTGTACCCAAAGGCTTCCGCTGAGAGCACTTTTTGATGGCAGAAAGTGGCACCGTACGTGTTTTTTCGGGTCTAACTCGGGTTCAGCTTCTTGTTGCGGTTAGGGTTATGTTTAGGGTTGTTAGGAAAGAGTGAAGGCGCAGAGTCCTGTTGTGTGTGGGGTTGGGTAAAGGCTCCCCCAGGGAGTTCAGGTGTACCCAAAGGCTTCCGCTGAGAGCACTTTTTGATGGCAGAAAGTGGCACCGTACGTGTTTTTTCGGGTCTAACTCGGGTTGAGCTTCTTGTTGCGGTTAGGGTTATGTTTAGGGTTGTTAGGAAAGAGTGAAGACGCAGAGTCCTGTTGAGTGTGGGGTTGCGTAAAGGCTCCCCCAGGGAGTTCAGGTGTACCCAAAGGCTTCCGCTGAGAGCACTTTTTGATGGCAGAAAGTGGCACCGTACGTGTTTTTTCGGGTCTAACTCGGGTTCAGCTTCTTGTTGCGGTTAGGGTTATGTTTAGGGTTGTTAGGAAAGAGTGAAGACGCAGAGTCCTGTTGAGTGTGGGGTTGCGTAAAGGCTCCCCCAGGGAGTTCAGGTGTACCCAAAGGCTTCCGCTGAGAGCACTTTTTGATGGCAGAAAGTGGCACCGTACGTGTTTTTTCGGGTCTAACTCGGGTTCAGCTTCTTGTTGCGGTTAGGGTTGTGTTTAGGGTTGTTAGGAAAGAGTGAAGACGCAGAGTCCCGTTGAGTGTGGGGTTGCGTAAAGGCTCCCCCAGGGAGTTCAGGTGTACCCAAAGGCTTCTGCTGAGAGCACTTTTTGATGGCAGAAAGTGGCACCGTACGTGTTTTTTCGGGTCTAACTCGGGTTGAGCTTCTTGTTGCGGTTAGGGTTATGTTTAGGGTTGTTAGGAAAGAGTGAAGACGCAGAGTCCTGTTGAGTGTGGGGTTGCGTAAAGGCTCCCCCAGGGAGTTCAGGTGTACCCAAAGGCTTCCGCTGAGAGCACTTTTGGATGGCAGAAAGTGGCACCGTACGTGTTTTTTCGGGTCTAACTCGGGTTCAGCTTCTTGTTGCGGTTAGGGTTATGTTTAGGGTTGTTAGGAAAGAGTGAAGACGCAGAGTCCTGTTGAGTGTGGGGTTGCGTAAAGGCTCCCCCAGGGAGTTCAGGTGTACCCAAAGGCTTCCGCTGAGAGCACTTTTGGATGGCAGAAAGTGGCACCGTACGTGTTTTTTCGGGTCTAACTCGGGTTCAGCTTCTTGTTGCGGTTAGGGTTATGTTTAGGGTTGTTAGGAAAGAGTGAAGACGCAGAGTCCTGTTGAGTGTGGGGTTGCGTAAAGGCTCCCCCAGGGAGTTCAGGTGTACCCAAAGGCTTCCGCTGAGAGCACTTTTTGATGGCAGAAAGTGGCACCGTACGTGTTTTTTCGGGTCTAACTCGGGTTCAGCTTCTTGTTGCGGTTAGGGTTATGTTTAGGGTTGTTAGGAAAGAGTGAAGACGCAGAGTCCTGTTGAGTGTGGGGTTGCGTAAAGGCTCCCCCAGGGAGTTCAGGTGTACCCAAAGGCTTCCGCTGAGAGCACTTTTGGATGGCAGAAAGTGGCACCGTACGTGTTTTTTCGGGTCTAACTCGGGTTCAGCTTCTTGTTGCGGTTAGGGTTATGTTTAGGGTTGTTAGGAAAGAGTGAAGACGCAGAGTCCTGTTGAGTGTGGGGTTGCGTAAAGGCTCCCCCAGGGAGTTCAGGTGTACCCAAAGGCTTCCGCTGAGAGCACTTTTTGATGGCAGAAAGTGGCACCGTACGTGTTTTTTCGGGTCTAACTCGGGTTGAGCTTCTTGTTGCGGTTAGGGTTATGTTTAGGGTTGTTAGGAAAGAGTGAAGACGCAGAGTCCTGTTGAGTGTGGGGTTGCGTAAAGGCTCCCCCAGGGAGTTCAGGTGTACCCAAAGGCTTCCGCTGAGAGCACTTTTTGATGGCAGAAAGTGGCACCGTACGTGTTTTTTCGGGTCTAACTCGGGTTCAGCTTCTTGTTGCGGTTAGGGTTATGTTTAGGGTTGTTAGGAAAGAGTGAAGGCGCAGAGTCCTGTTGTGTGTGGGGTTGGGTAAAGGCTCCCCCAGGGAGTTCAGGTGTACCCAAAGGCTTCCGCTGAGAGCACTTTTTGATGGCAGAAAGTGGCACCGTACGTGTTTTTTCGGGTCTAACTCGGGTTGAGCTTCTTGTTGCGGTTAGGGTTATGTTTAGGGTTGTTAGGAAAGAGTGAAGACGCAGAGTCCTGTTGAGTGTGGGGTTGCGTAAAGGCTCCCCCAGGGAGTTCAGGTGTACCCAAAGGCTTCCGCTGAGAGCACTTTTGGATGGCAGAAAGTGGCACCGTACGTGTTTTTTCGGGTCTAACTCGGGTTCAGCTTCTTGTTGCGGTTAGGGTTATGTTTAGGGTTGTTAGGAAAGAGTGAAGACGCAGAGTCCTGTTGAGTGTGGGGTTGCGTAAAGGCTCCCCCAGGGAGTTCAGGTGTACCCAAAGGCTTCCGCTGAGAGCACTTTTGGATGGCAGAAAGTGGCACCGTACGTGTTTTTTCGGGTCTAACTCGGGTTCAGCTTCTTGTTGCGGTTAGGGTTGTGTTTAGGGTTGTTAGGAAAGAGTGAAGACGCAGAGTCCCGTTGAGTGTGGGGTTGCGTAAAGGCTCCCCCAGGGAGTTCAGGTGTACCCAAAGGCTTCCGCTGAGAGCACTTTTTGACGGCAGAAAGTGGCACCGTACGTGTTTTTCCGGGTCTAACTCGGGTTCAGCTTCTTGTTGCGGTTAGGGTTATGTTTAGGGTTGTTAGGAAAGAGTGAAGACGCAGAGTCCTGTTGAGTGTGGGGTTGCGTAAAGGCTCCTCCAGGGAGTTAAGGTGTACCCAAAGGCTTCCGCTGAGAGCACTTTTTGATGGCAGAAAGTGGCACCGTACGTGTTTTTTCGGGTCTAACTCGGGTTGAGCTTCTTGTTCCGGTTAGGGTTATGTTTAGGGTTGTTAGGAAAGAGTGAAGGCGCAGAGTCCTGTTGAGTGTGGGGTTGCGTAAAGGCTCCCCCAGGGAGTTCAGGTGTACCCAAAGGCTTCCGCTGAGAGCACTTTTTGATGGCAGAAAGTGGCACCGTACGTGTTTTTTCGGGTCTAACTCGGGTTCAGCTTCTTGTTGCGGTTAGGGTTATGTTTAGGGTTGTTAGGAAAGAGTGAAGACGCAGAGTCCTGTTGAGTGTGGGGTTGCGTAAAGGCTCCCCCAGGGAGTTCAGGTGTACCCAAAGGCTTCCGCTGAGAGCACTTTTTGATGGCAGAAAGTGGCACCGTACGTGTTTTTTCGGGTCTAACTCGGGTTCAGCTTCTTGTTGCGGTTAGGGTTATGTTTAGGGTTGTGAGGAAAGAGTGAAGACGCAGAGTCCTGTTGAGTGTGGGGTTGCGTAAAGGCTCCCCCAGGGAGTTCAGGTGTACCCAAAGGCTTCCGCTGAGAGCACTTTTTGATGGCAGAAAGTGGCACCGTACGTGTTTTTTCGGGTCTAACTCGGGTTCAGCTTCTTGTTGCGGTTAGGGTTATGTTTAGGGTTGTTAGGAAAGAGTGAAGACGCAGAGTCCTGTTGAGTGTGGGGTTGCGTAAAGGCTCCCCCAGGGAGTTCAGGTGTACCCAAAGGCTTCCGCTGAGAGCACTTTTTGATGGCAGAAAGTGGCACCGTACGTGTTTTTTCGGGTCTAACTCGGGTTGAGCTTCTTGTTGCGGTTAGGGTTATGTTTAGGGTTGTTAGGAAAGAGTGAAGGCGCAGAGTCCTGTTGAGTGTGGGGTTGCGTAAAGGCTCCCCCAGGGAGTTCAGGTGTACCCAAAGGCTTCCGCTGAGAGCACTTTTGGATGGCAGAAAGTGGCACCGTACGTGTTTTTTCGGGTCTAACTCGGGTTCAGCTTCTTGTTGCGGTTAGGGTTATGTTTAGGGTTGTTAGGAAAGAGTGAAGACGCAGAGTCCTGTTGAGTGTGGGGTTGCGTAAAGGCTCCCCCAGGGAGTTCAGGTGTACCCAAAGGCTTCCGCTGAGAGCACTTTTTGATGGCAGAAAGTGGCACCGTACGTGTTTTTTCGGGTCTAACTCGGGTTGAGCTTCTTGTTCGGTTAGGGTTATGTTTAGGGTTGTTAGGAAAGAGTGAAGACGCAGAGTCCTGTTGAGTGTGGGGTTGCGTAAAGGCTCCCCCAGGGAGTTCAGGTGTACCCAAAGGCTTCCGCTGAGAGCACTTTTGGATGGCAGAAAGTGGCACCGTACGTGTTTTTTCGGGTCTAACTCGGGTTCAGCTTCTTGTTGCGGTTAGGGTTATGTTTAGGGTTGTTAGGAAAGAGTGAAGACGCAGAGTCCTGTTGAGTGTGGGGTTGCGTAAAGGCTCCCCCAGGGAGTTCAGGTGTACCCAAAGGCTTCCGCTGAGAGCACTTTTTGATGGCAGAAAGTGGCACCGTACGTGTTTTTTCGGGTCTAACTCGGGTTGAGCTTCTTGTTGCGGTTAGGGTTATGTTTAGGGTTGTTAGGAAAGAGTGAAGACGCAGAGTCCTGTTGAGTGTGGGGTTGCGTAAAGGCTCCCCCAGGGAGTTCAGGTGTACCCAAAGGCTTCCGCTGAGAGCACTTTTTGATGGCAGAAAGTGGCACCGTACGTGTTTTTTCGGGTCTAACTCGGGTTCAGCTTCTTGTTGCGGTTAGGGTTATGTTTAGGGTTGTTAGGAAAGAGTGAAGACGCAGAGTCCTGTTGAGTGTGGGGTTGCGTAAAGGCTCCCCCAGGGAGTTCAGGTGTACCCAAAGGCTTCCGCTGAGAGCACTTTTTGATGGCAGAAAGTGGCACCGTACGTGTTTTTTCGGGTCTAACTCGGGTTGAGCTTCTTGTTGCGGTTAGGGTTATGTTTAGGGTTGTTAGGAAAGAGTGAAGACGCAGAGTCCTGTTGAGTGTGGGGTTGCGTAAAGGCTCCTCCAGGGAGTTCAGGTGTACCCAAAGGCTTCCGCTGAGAGCACTTTTTGATGGCAGAAAGTGGCACCGTACGTGTTTTTTCGGGTCTAACTCGGGTTGAGCTTCTTGTTCGGTTAGGGTTATGTTTAGGGTTGTTAGGAAAGAGTGAAGACGCAGAGTCCTGTTGAGTGTGGGGTTGCGTAAAGGCTCCTCCAGGGAGTTCAGGTGTACCCAAAGGCTTCCGCTGAGAGCACTTTTGGATGGCAGAAAGTGGCACCGTACGTGTTTTTTCGGGTCTAACTCGGGTTGAGCTTCTTGTTCCGGTTAGGGTTATGTTTAGGGTTGTTAGGAAAGAGTGAAGGCGCAGAGTCCTGTTGAGTGTGGGGTTGCGTAAAGGCTCCTCCAGGGAATTCAGGTGTACCCAAAGGCTTCCGCTGAGAGCACTTTTTGATGGCAGAAAGTGGCACCGTACGTGTTTTTTCGGGTCTAACTCGGGTTCAGCTTCTTGTTCCGGTTAGGGTTATGTTTAGGGTTGTTAGGAAAGAGTGAAGACGCAGAGTCCTGTTGAGTGTGGGGTTGCGTAAAGGCTCCCCCAGGGAGTTCAGGTGTACCCAAAGGCTTCCGCTGAGAGCACTTTTTGATGGCAGAAAGTGGCACCGTACGTGTTTTTTCGGGTCTAACTCGGGTTCAGCTTCTTGTTGCGGTTAGGGTTATGTTTAGGGTTGTTAGGAAAGAGTGAAGACGCAGAGTCCTGTTGAGTGTGGGGTTGCGTAAAGGCTCCCCCAGGGAGTTCAGGTGTACCCAAAGGCTTCCGCTGAGAGCACTTTTTGATGGCAGAAAGTGGCACCGTACGTGTTTTTTCGGGTCTAACTCGGGTTCAGCTTCTTGTTGCGGTTAGGGTTATGTTTAGGGTTGTTAGGAAAGAGTGAAGACGCAGAGTCCTTTTGAGTGTGGGGTTGCGTAAAGGCTCCCCCAGGGAGTTCAGGTGTACCCAAAGGCTTCCGCTGAGAGCACTTTTTGATGGCAGAAAGTGGCACCGTACGTGTTTTTTCGGGTCTAACTCGGGTTCAGCTTCTCGTTGCGGTTAGGGTTATGTTTAGGGTTGTTAGGAAAGAGTGAAGACGCAGAGTCCTGTTGAGTGTGGGGTTGCGTAAAGGCTCCCCCAGGGAGTTCAGGTGTACCCAAAGGCTTCCGCTGAGAGCACTTTTTGATGGCAGAAAGTGGCACCGTACGTGTTTTTTCGGGTCTAACTCGGGTTCAGCTTCTTGTTGCGGTTAGGGTTATGTTTAGGGTTGTTAGGAAAGAGTGAAGACGCAGAGTCCTGTTGAGTGTGGGGTTGCGTAAAGGCTCCCCCAGGGAGTTCAGGTGTACCCAAAGGCTTCCGCTGAGAGCACTTTTTGATGGCAGAAAGTGGCACCGTACGTGTTTTTTCGGGTCTAACTCGGGTTCAGCTTCTTGTTGCGGTTAGGGTTGTGTTTAGGGTTGTTAGGAAAGAGTGAAGACGCAGAGTCCCGTTGAGTGTGGGGTTGCGTAAAGGCTCCCCCAGGGAGTTCAGGTGTACCCAAAGGCTTCCGCTGAGAGCACTTTTTGACGGCAGAAAGTGGCACCGTACGTGTTTTTCCGGGTCTAACTCGGGTTCAGCTTCTTGTTGCGGTTAGGGTTATGTTTAGGGTTGTTAGGAAAGAGTGAAGACGCAGAGTCCTGTTGAGTGTGGGGTTGCGTAAAGGCTCCTCCAGGGAGTTAAGGTGTACCCAAAGGCTTCCGCTGAGAGCACTTTTTGATGGCAGAAAGTGGCACCGTACGTGTTTTTTCGGGTCTAACTCGGGTTGAGCTTCTTGTTCCGGTTAGGGTTATGTTTAGGGTTGTTAGGAAAGAGTGAAGGCGCAGAGTCCTGTTGAGTGTGGGGTTGCGTAAAGGCTCCCCCAGGGAGTTCAGGTGTACCCAAAGGCTTCCGCTGAGAGCACTTTTTGATGGCAGAAAGTGGCACCGTACGTGTTTTTTCGGGTCTAACTCGGGTTCAGCTTCTTGTTGCGGTTAGGGTTATGTTTAGGGTTGTTAGGAAAGAATGAAGACGCAGAGTCCTGTTGAGTGTGGGGTTGCGTAAAGGCTCCCCCAGGGAGTTCAGGTGTACCCAAAGGCTTCCGCTGAGAGCACTTTTTGATGGCAGAAAGTGGCACCGTACGTGTTTTTTCGGGTCTAACTCGGGTTCAGCTTCTTGTTGCGGTTAGGGTTATGTTTAGGGTTGTGAGGAAAGAGTGAAGACGCAGAGTCCTGTTGAGTGTGGGGTTGCGTAAAGGCTCCCCCAGGGAGTTCAGGTGTACCCAAAGGCTTCCGCTGAGAGCACTTTTTGATGGCAGAAAGTGGCACCGTACGTGTTTTTTCGGGTCTAACTCGGGTTCAGCTTCTTGTTGCGGTTAGGGTTATGTTTAGGGTTGTTAGGAAAGAGTGAAGACGCAGAGTCCTGTTGAGTGTGGGGTTGCGTAAAGGCTCCCCCAGGGAGTTCAGGTGTACCCAAAGGCTTCCGCTGAGAGCACTTTTTGATGGCAGAAAGTGGCACCGTACGTGTTTTTTCGGGTCTAACTCGGGTTGAGCTTCTTGTTGCGGTTAGGGTTATGTTTAGGGTTGTTAGGAAAGAGTGAAGGCGCAGAGTCCTGTTGAGTGTGGGGTTGCGTAAAGGCTCCCCCAGGGAGTTCAGGTGTACCCAAAGGCTTCCGCTGAGAGCACTTTTTGATGGCAGAAAGTGGCACCGTACGTGTTTTTTCGGGTCTAACTCGGGTTGAGCTTCTTGTTGCGGTTAGGGTTATGTTTAGGGTTGTTAGGAAAGAGTGAAGGCGCAGAGTCCTGTTGAGTGTGGGGTTGCGTAAAGGCTCCCCCAGGGAGTTCAGGTGTACCCAAAGGCTTCCGCTGAGAGCACTTTTGGATGGCAGAAAGTGGCACCGTACGTGTTTTTTCGGGTCTAACTCGGGTTCAGCTTCTTGTTGCGGTTAGGGTTATGTTTAGGGTTGTTAGGAAAGAGTGAAGACGCAGAGTCCTGTTGAGTGTGGGGTTGCGTAAAGGCTCCTCCAGGGAGTTCAGGTGTACCCAAAGGCTTCCGCTGAGAGCACTTTTTGATGGCAGAAAGTGGCACCGTACGTGTTTTTTCGGGTCTAACTCGGGTTGAGCTTCTTGTTGCGGTTAGGGTTATGTTTAGGGTTGTTAGGAAAGAGTGAAGACGCAGAGTCCTGTTGAGTGTGGGGTTGCGTAAAGGCTCCTCCAGGGAGTTCAGGTGTACCCAAAGGCTTCCGCTGAGAGCACTTTTGGATGGCAGAAAGTGGCACCGTACGTGTTTTTTCGGGTCTAACTCGGGTTCAGCTTCTTGTTGCGGTTAGGGTTATGTTTAGGGTTGTTAGGAAAGAGTGAAGACGCAGAGTCCTGTTGAGTGTGGGGTTGCGTAAAGGCTCCCCCAGGGAGTTCAGGTGTACCCAAAGGCTTCCGCTGAGAGCACTTTTTGATGGCAGAAAGTGGCACCGTACGTGTTTTTTCGGGTCTAACTCGGGTTGAGCTTCTTGTTGCGGTTAGGGTTATGTTTAGGGTTGTTAGGAAAGAGTGAAGACGCAGAGTCCTGTTGAGTGTGGGGTTGCGTAAAGGCTCCCCCAGGGAGTTCAGGTGTACCCAAAGGCTTCCGCTGAGAGCACTTTTGGATGGCAGAAAGTGGCACCGTACGTGTTTTTTCGGGTCTAACTCGGGTTCAGCTTCTTGTTGCGGTTAGGGTTATGTTTAGGGTTGTTAGGAAAGAGTGAAGACGCAGAGTCCTGTTGAGTGTGGGGTTGCGTAAAGGCTCCCCCAGGGAGTTCAGGTGTACCCAAAGGCTTCCGCTGAGAGCACTTTTTGATGGCAGAAAGTGGCACCGTACGTGTTTTTTCGGGTCTAACTCGGGTTGAGCTTCTTGTTGCGGTTAGGGTTATGTTTAGGGTTGTTAGGAAAGAGTGAAGACGCAGAGTCCTGTTGAGTGTGGGGTTGCGTAAAGGCTCCCCCAGGGAGTTCAGGTGTACCCAAAGGCTTCCGCTGAGAGCACTTTTTGATGGCAGAAAGTGGCACCGTACGTGTTTTTTCGGGTCTAACTCGGGTTCAGCTTCTTGTTGCGGTTAGGGTTATGTTTAGGGTTGTTAGGAAAGAGTGAAGACGCAGAGTCCTGTTGAGTGTGGGGTTGCGTAAAGGCTCCCCCAGGGAGTTCAGGTGTACCCAAAGGCTTCCGCTGAGAGCACTTTTTGATGGCAGAAAGTGGCACCGTACGTGTTTTTTCGGGTCTAACTCGGGTTGAGCTTCTTGTTGCGGTTAGGGTTATGTTTAGGGTTGTTAGGAAAGAGTGAAGACGCAGAGTCCTGTTGAGTGTGGGGTTGCGTAAAGGCTCCTCCAGGGAGTTCAGGTGTACCCAAAGGCTTCCGCTGAGAGCACTTTTTGATGGCAGAAAGTGGCACCGTACGTGTTTTTTCGGGTCTAACTCGGGTTGAGCTTCTTGTTCGGTTAGGGTTATGTTTAGGGTTGTTAGGAAAGAGTGAAGACGCAGAGTCCTGTTGAGTGTGGGGTTGCGTAAAGGCTCCTCCAGGGAGTTCAGGTGTACCCAAAGGCTTCCGCTGAGAGCACTTTTGGATGGCAGAAAGTGGCACCGTACGTGTTTTTTCGGGTCTAACTCGGGTTGAGCTTCTTGTTCCGGTTAGGGTTATGTTTAGGGTTGTTAGGAAAGAGTGAAGGCGCAGAGTCCTGTTGAGTGTGGGGTTGCGTAAAGGCTCCCCCAGGGAATTCAGGTGTACCCAAAGGCTTCCGCTGAGAGCACTTTTGGATGGCAGAAAGTGGCACCGTACGTGTTTTTTCGGGTCTAACTCGGGTTCAGCTTCTTGTTGCGGTTAGGGTTATGTTTAGGGTTGTTAGGAAAGAGTGAAGACGCAGAGTCCTGTTGAGTGTGGGGTTGCGTAAAGGCTCCCCCAGGGAGTTCAGGTGTACCCAAAGGCTTCCGCTGAGAGCACTTTTTGATGGCAGAAAGTGGCACCGTACGTGTTTTTTCGGGTCTAACTCGGGTTCAGCTTCTTGTTGCGGTTAGGGTTATGTTTAGGGTTGTTAGGAAAGAGTGAAGACGCAGAGTCCTGTTGAGTGTGGGGTTGCGTAAAGGCTCCCCCAGGGAGTTCAGGTGTACCCAAAGGCTTCCGCTGAGAGCACTTTTTGATGGCAGAAAGTGGCACCGTACGTGTTTTTTCGGGTCTAACTCGGGTTCAGCTTCTTGTTGCGGTTAGGGTTATGTTTAGGGTTGTTAGGAAAGAGTGAAGACGCAGAGTCCTGTTGAGTGTGGGGTTGCGTAAAGGCTCCCCCAGGGAGTTCAGGTGTACCCAAAGGCTTCCGCTGAGAGCACTTTTTGATGGCAGAAAGTGGCACCGTACGTGTTTTTTCGGGTCTAACTCGGGTTCAGCTTCTTGTTGCGGTTAGGGTTATGTTTAGGGTTGTTAGGAAAGAGTGAAGACGCAGAGTCCTTTTGAGTGTGGGGTTGCGTAAAGGCTCCCCCAGGGAGTTCAGGTGTACCCAAAGGCTTCCGCTGAGAGCACTTTTTGATGGCAGAAAGTGGCACCGTACGTGTTTTTTCGGGTCTAACTCGGGTTCAGCTTCTCGTTGCGGTTAGGGTTATGTTTAGGGTTGTTAGGAAAGAGTGAAGACGCAGAGTCCTGTTGAGTGTGGGGTTGCGTAAAGGCTCCCCCAGGGAGTTCAGGTGTACCCAAAGGCTTCCGCTGAGAGCACTTTTTGATGGCAGAAAGTGGCACCGTACGTGTTTTTTCGGGTCTAACTCGGGTTCAGCTTCTTGTTGCGGTTAGGGTTATGTTTAGGGTTGTTAGGAAAGAGTGAAGACGCAGAGTCCTTTTGAGTGTGGGGTTGCGTAAAGGCTCCCCCAGGGAGTTCAGGTGTACCCAAAGGCTTCCGCTGAGAGCACTTTTTGATGGCAGAAAGTGGCACCGTACGTGTTTTTTCGGGTCTAACTCGGGTTCAGCTTCTCGTTGCGGTTAGGGTTATGTTTAGGGTTGTTAGGAAAGAGTGAAGACGCAGAGTCCTGTTGAGTGTGGGGTTGCGTAAAGGCTCCCCCAGGGAGTTCAGGTGTACCCAAAGGCTTCCGCTGAGAGCACTTTTTGATGGCAGAAAGTGGCACCGTACGTGTTTTTTCGGGTCTAACTCGGGTTCAGCTTCTTGTTGCGGTTAGGGTTATGTTTAGGGTTGTTAGGAAAGAGTGAAGACGCAGAGTCCTGTTGAGTGTGGGGTTGCGTAAAGGCTCCCCCAGGGAGTTCAGGTGTACCCAAAGGCTTCCGCTCAGAGCACTTTTTGATGGCAGAAAGTGGCACCGTACGTGTTTTTTCGGGTCTAACTCGGGTTCAGCTTCTTGTTGCGGTTAGGGTTATGTTTAGGGTTGTTAGGAAAGAGTGAAGACGCAGAGTCCTGTTGAGTGTGGGGTTGCGTAAAGGCTCCCCCAGGGAGTTCAGGTGTACCCAAAGGCTTCCGCTGAGAGCACTTTTGGATGGCAGAAAGTGGCACCGTACGTGTTTTTTCGGGTCTAACTCGGGTTCAGCTTCTTGTTGCGGTTAGGGTTATGTTTAGGGTTGTTAGGAAAGAGTGAAGACGCAGAGTCCTGTTGAGTGAGGGGTTGCGTAAAGGCTCCCCCAGGGAGTTCAGGTGTACCCAAAGGCTTCCACTGAGAGCACTTTTTGATGGCAGAAAGTGACACCGTACGTGTTTTTTCGGGTCTAACTCGGGTTCAGCTTCTTGTTCCGGTTAGGGTTATGTTTAGGGTTGTTAGGAAAGAGTGAAGACGCAGAGTCCTGTTGAGTGTGGGGTTGCGTAAAGGCTCCCCCAGGGAGTTCAGGTGTACCCAAAGGCTTCCGCTGAGAGCACTTTTTGATGGCAGGAAGTGGCACCGTACGTGTTTTTTCGGGTCTAACTCGGGTTCAGCTTCTTGTTGCGGTTAGGGTTATGTTTAGGGTTGTTAGGAAAGAGTGAAGACGCAGAGTCCTGTTGAGTGTGGGGTTGCGTAAAGGCTCCCCCAGGGAGTTCAGGTGTACCCAAAGGCTTCCGCTGAGAGCACTTTTTGACGGCATAAAGTGGCACCGTACGTGTTTTTTCGGGTCTAACTCGGGTTCAGCTTCTTGTTGCGGTTAGGGTTATGTTTAGGGTTGTTAGGAAAGAGTGAAGACGCAGAGTCCTGTTGAGTGTGGGGTTGCGTAAAGGCTCCCCCAGGGAGTTCAGGTGTACCCAAAGGCTTCCGCTCAGAGCACTTTTTGATGGCAGAAAGTGGCACCGTACGTGTTTTTTCGGGTCTAACTCGGGTTCAGCTTCTTGTTGCGGTTAGGGTTATGTTTAGGGTTGTTAGGAAAGAGTGAAGGCGCAGAGTCCTGTTGAGTGTGGGGTTGCGTAAAGGCTCCCCCAGGGAGTTCAGGTGTACCCAAAGGCTTCCGCTGAGAGCACTTTTGGATGGCAGAAAGTGGCACCGTACGTGTTTTTTCGGGTCTAACTCGGGTTCAGCTTCTTGTTGCGGTTAGGGTTATGTTTAGGGTTGTTAGGAAAGAGTGAAGACGCAGAGTCCTGTTGAGTGTGGGGTTGCGTAAAGGCTCCCCCAGGGAGTTCAGGTGTACCCAAAGGCTTCCGCTGAGAGCACTTTTGGATGGCAGAAAGTGGCACCGTACGTGTTTTTTCGGGTCTAACTCGGGTTCAGCTTCTTGTTGCGGTTAGGGTTATGTTTAGGGTTGTTAGGAAAGAGTGAAGGCGCAGAGTCCTGTTGAGTGTGGGGTTGCGTAAAGGCTCCCCCAGGGAGTTCAGGTGTACCCAAAGGCTTCCGCTGAGAGCACTTTTGGATGGCAGAAAGTGGCACCGTACGTGTTTTTTCGGGTCTAACTCGGGTTCAGCTTCTTGTTGCGGTTAGGGTTATGTTTAGGGTTGTTAGGAAAGAGTGAAGACGCAGAGTCCTGTTGAGTGTGGGGTTGCGTAAAGGTTCCCCCAGGGAGGTCAGGTGTACCCAAAGGCTTCCGCTGAGAGCACTTTTGGATGGCAGAAAGTGGCACCGTACGTGTTTTTTCGGGTCTAACTCGGGTTGAGCTTCTTGTTGCGGTTAGGGTTATGTTTAGGGTTGTTAGGAAAGAGTGAAGACGCAGAGTCCTGTTGAGTGTGGGGTTGCGTAAAGGCTCCCCCAGGGAGTTCAGGTGTACCCAAAGGCTTCCGCTGAGAGCACTTTTGGATGGCAGAAAGTGGCACCGTACGTGTTTTTTCGGGTCTAACTCGGGTTCAGCTTCTTGTTGC